>NC_064644.1:413870956-414173987 GCF_023864345.2 Schistocerca serialis cubense | reverse complement strand
TTCTATGATACTTATTGTTTCTGCTATTGGGATGTTAGAGTAACTGTGTTTGGGATTTTTACTTCTTTTATAAGTTGTATTAACTGTGACGTGTTCCTTATAGTTCTGTGATCTTCTGTTTTATATCTGTGTTATGTATGAGGCGGTACTATGGGCCTCATGAAAAAAAGTGTGACCGGGCTGAGTTTCGCAATTTGACTCTTAGTGTAATCACGGGGTGTGGCCATTAATTGCACGCGTTGATCACGTAGGCTGACGTGAGGATCATTGAACTATACTTGACAGGATGTATCTGGAACATGTTAGGTGATTAGAAAGTTAGTAGACAGGAATACAGTTAAATACTTAGCTTTAATTCAGCATCAGCGGTGAACGTCGATCTTGACTGAACCGTGAATTTACTTTCAAAATCTTTTCTTAAAGAATTTACTTTATTTACTAGCGATTCATCAAGAACATTAACACATTTAATCACACTAGGTGAGCGTGGAAGTAGTTGCCAGGGAATAACTGATGAAAATGAAATTACCGTTGACAAATGGGAATTTTATTCATAAAAGCCTTTTCAAAAACAGATTTAAAATTTATAAGCAGAAAAGCACCCTGGAAATATCAAGTTACAATTTTATTTAGAGGCAGAAAGAACAATATTGACAGTATGAGCCTTCGGCTGAGAAGCTTGCCGCTCCCTTTCAACACGGCCGTAGCCATGACCGCTCACAACAACCTCCGAAAGACTACACTAGTGCAAATCTGCAACACACCAGATTACTTTAAACTAAAAATTTTAACAACTCGCACAAACACATTAGCTATGCACCCTGTAAGATGGATGGAAATGGTACAAACACTCACACTAAGAAATTATTTGGCACCGAAAGTGCAATTTGTTTTTAAAAGAACTCTTACGGTGGAAGGGTGGCAACTTTATAAAAATGACTATTTAAATAAAACCCATGAAATTCAGACTTACATAAAATGTACAACATGCTCTACATTACACATATACCGTCTCGCAAGATGATAGGCAAGATAAAAACATATTTCAGGAATTCGGCCTTTACACCTTAATTCTATAAATTCGTCAACATCGAATCCAACAAACATGACAGAGGCAGCTATTAACGTATGACAGATTTACAGAGGGATTACTGAACAACCCGAACCGTAGATTGCTCTAACCCTCCCAACTCCACAAGGGAAAAACGGACCACCCAATTCACAAATAACCATCTTCCCGCAGGTGGGCAAACGGAGAAGAATGGTGGGACGACCCCAAAACAAATCGGCTGGTGACCTCACCAAGAAAACAAGTAAATGAAACAACATATTTCCAATCACTTAGCTTCTAAAACTGAGATTTCTGGCGAAGACCTGGCGCAGCATCCCGAACGCTCTCCCGAACCGTCCGCTGCCAGCCGCTTCAACGGACGCAGGAAGGTGCGCCGATCTCCCGTCTCACGGCGTCGCAGCTCGCCCCGGCCAGACCGATGTCGTCGCTTGACTCCTGTAGCTCTCGTGTCGGCCGCGAAGCCACTACTCCTCCCTATACGGCGCGGCCCACTGGCTGCCACGTGGTGGCCTCGCATGCGCCGGCGCTCAAGACGGACAAGTCATCCTGTGTCTCAGTGCGCGACCGACCAACCGATCGATCCAACCGGCGTTTAAGGTCGATCCGAACGACAGACATCCTGGCACTCCAGACGGCAGACCGACATTGACTAAGCGATACACTCGGTCAGACCCACCCGTGCAGAGGAAACATGCCCTCAGGCTACCCGACATCCCTGCCCCGGGAAGAGACCGACCAACCGATCAATCCAACCGCCAATGGCCATTGCCTGAACAGACTCGAGCAGACTGGCGGCCTAACACATACTAGCCCCCGGACGACAGATAGACACTGACTGCCTCACACTGACCTGGCTGACCAACTGACCGACTCGCCGAGACTGACAGACTCAAAAGACTGACCCACTGCCGAGCTCATAGCGACCCTCAAATCCACGTGAACAGGTAACTTTCCCCTTTCCCACCAGAGGGACACCCCAAAGCTGCGATTGCCACAGCGGCGCCACCGCCAGGAACGGAAGACGACTGCTTTGTACTACTCACTGCGGCGCGCTCTTCAAAACAGCAAATTTTACCACGGCTCATTGACTTTGTACAATAACATTTATAAGTGCAGTTATAGACTGAAATGCGAATACTTCTTTACAATCATGATTCCTTCACACATGCAGATCAATTGTCAATCCATCAACTGCATGTGGCACCTGGCTAGGTCGTAGCTACTGACTTAGCTGAAGGCTATGCCAACTAGCGTCTCTGCAAATGAGATCTCTGAAGCTATAACAAGTGAACCATTCCTATTAAAGACGGCTGTAGAACTGGTCTGTGCGCTAGCTTGTCTCGTAAGACCAGCCGAGTGGCGGCGCTCGGTCTGCTAGCGTCGACAGTGGCGACTCCCGGGTCCGATGTGTACTGACGGACCGCGGCCGATTTGAAGCCTACTACCTAGCAAATGTGGTGCCTTACGGTGACACCACAATCTGTATATAACTCTTCCAGATTAACAGAACAATTTCTTTCTAAAAAGGAAAAACATAACTTCCCGTTATGAAGTGGCTTGATTTGCTTCCTGTGCCTTCTACACACAATTACACTCTATTACTACTCGCAGAATGAAGGCTACGTATCGCCTTCCTATTACTCAATACTGATGCTCTCGAAGTCTGTGATCGGCGGCTGGTTAAATCAGCGTTGACAGGGGGTGCTGAGCTCGTGTCTTCCTGCCCGCTCGTTCCATTAGCGCGCTGTTCAGCGCCTTCCAGATGCCGTTCGGCGGCGCTGCGCTGGTTGGTGTGCAGTCAGTGCTTTAGGACTGGACACAGAGGGGGGCGTGGTCTTCCATGGCTATTGCAAATCGCAGTGAGCCCTCTTTAATGTCTATGGCATCGATTTACATTGTCGACTTTGGTGCGGCACCACGGTCTCTGGACGGTATCATAATTGCAGCTCGTGAAACGAATACATGAACTTCTTCCTTACGTTGTCCACTCACTACACACACACTTTTGACATTGTAGCATGCAACAATGACAGCAAAATTGAGACATATATTTTGTCAATCCAAAACATTTCAGACTGAGTGCATAAAAAATGGAGAAAAGTTTAGGTACCGGCCTTAATGCTTGAGGTGTTCTACACAGTCTCCTCCCGCTCGCGTCCAACACACAGAACGTTGATACAACCATGTGAAACCGTCAGGAAAGTCCTTGTTCGGGATGTTATTCAACTCGTGTGTCGCATTGCCTTGAATGTCGGCTATGTCGTCAAAGCGTTGACCCTTCATGTGCATTTCTTGCTTTGTCATACGTTCATGTTGAGGACATCAAGCCTCATCTCCCACGATGGTTTTTTCATGAAAGGAATTGTCTGTGTTTTGCATTTCAACTGAGTCTCATCTTCAAAACATATTGTAAAATGTCTTGAACACTTGATCTGGATATACTGTTTCATTGCAGTTTGTGACACAACGATGTTGGCACACTATGGCCGAACATTCGCTGTTCAGTACTGTCTATTCGCAAATGGCTGGTAGAATGCATATCTGTTGTTTACAGCTGTTAGTTCAATCATCCATCATATTTAGCGTAAACAGGACACGGTGGCCGATGCGCAGTGACCGATTTTCGTCCAAAGCGTTGGGCGAGTTCATTCGTTTGTTCGGAAGGGGAAATTTCATTTTTCCTTCACTTGAAACTTTATACGAGGTTGTTGTTGTTGTTGTAGTCTTCAGTCCAGAGACTGGCTTGATGCAGCTCTCCCTGCTACTCTATACTGTGCAAGCTTCTTCATCTCCCAGTACTTAATGCAACCTACATCCTTCCGAATCTGCTTTGTGTATTCATCTCTTGGTCTCCCTCTACGATTTTTACCCTCCACTCTGCCCTCCAATACTAAATTGGTGATCCCTTGATGCCTCAGAACATGTCCTACCAACCGATCCCTTCTTCTAGTCAAGTTGTGCCACAAACTTCTCTTCTCCCCAATCCTATTCAATACCGCCTCATTAGTTATGTGATCTACCCATCTAATCTTCAGCATTCTTCTGTAGCACCACATTTCGAAAGCTTCTATTCTCTTCTTGTCCAAACTATTTATTGTCCATGTTTCACTTCCATACATGGCTACACTCTATATGAATACTTTCAGAAACGACTTCCTGACACTTAAATCTATACTCGATGTTAACAAATTTCTCTTCTTCAGAAACGCTTTCTTTGCCATTACCAGTCTACATTTTATATCCTCTCTACTTCGACCATCATCAGTTATTTTGCTCCCCAAATAGCAAAACTCCTTTACTACTTTAAGTGTCTCATTTCCTAATCTAATTCCCTCAGCATCACCCGACTTAATTCGACTACATTCCATTATCCTCGTTTTGCTTTCGTTGAGGTTCATCTTATGCCCTCCTTTCAAGACACTGTCCATTCCGTTCAACTGCTCTTCCAAGTCCTTTGCTGTCTCTGACAGAATTACAATGTTATCGGCAAAACCTCGAGGTTTTTATTACTTCTCCATGGATTTTAATACCTACTCCGAATTTTTCTTTTGTTTCCTTCACTGCTTCCTCAATATTAAGATTGAATAACATCGGGGATAGGCTACAACCTTGTCTCACTCCCTTCCCAACCACTGCTTCCCTTTCGTGTCCTTCGACTATTATAACTGCCATCTGGTTTCTGTACAAATTGTAAATAGCTTTTCGCTCCCTGTATTTTACCCCTGCCACCTTCAGAATTTGAAAGAGAGTATTCCAGTCAACATTGTCAAAAGCTTTCTCTAAGTCTACAAATGCTAGAAACGTAGGTTTGCCTTTCCTTAATCTAGCTTCTAAGATAAGTCGTAGGGTCAGTATTGCCTCACGTGTCCCAATATTTCTACGGAATCCAAACTGATCTTCCCCGAGGTCGGCTTCTACTAGTTTTTCCATTCGTCTGTAAAGAATTCGCGTTAGTATTTTGCAGCTGTGGCTTATTAAACTGATTGTTCGGTAATTTTTACATCTGTCAACACCTGCTTTCTTTGGGATTGGAATTATTATGTTCTTCTTGAAGTCTGAGGGTATTTCGCCTCTCTCATACATCTTGTTCACCAGATGGTAGAGTTTCGTCAGGACTGGCTCTCCCAAGGCCGTCAATAGTTCTAATGGAATGTTGTCTACTCCTGGGGCCTTGTTTCGACTCAGATCTTTCAGCGCTCTGTCAAACTCTTCATGCAGTATCATATCTCCCATTTCATCTTCATCTACATCCTCTTCCATTTCCATAATATTGTCCTCAAGTACATCGCCCTTGTATAGACCCTCTGTATACTCCTTCCACTTTTCTGATTTCTCTTCTCTGCTTAGAACTGGGTTATAGGAGGTGGAATCCAAAATTTTCGGGTCTGGTGCTGCCATCTGGGAAGTAGGAGTAGTAGGTCTTTACACCGCTAGGTGGCGAGAGCTCCATATCTCATGAGTCAGTGTGCAGAGTGGCATTCAACTGGGAGGACGTGTTGCGTGTCCACAGCGATTTCCGTAATACTCTGTGTTTGGTGTGTGGCGATTTTACGAAGGCACAGCATGTTGAAGTGTGCTCAGACCTTCATCAGACCGCATCTGATGATACAACCTTCTCGTCACGGGTTATCACGGGCGACGAGAGCTGGATTTATGGTTATGACCTAGAGGCAAAGCAACAATTGTCCCAGTGGAAGAACCCGAGCTCTCCAAGAGCCCAAAAGCGAGACAGGTGAAGGACAAAGTGAAGGGCATGATCATCGTTTTCTTTGATACCAAGGGAATTGTGCACAAAGCATTCGTCCCACCCAACCAGACAGTGAATTCCGCGTACTATTGTGACGTTTTACGGCGGCTCCGTGAAAACGTGCGGCGACGACGGCCAGAACTTTGGTGCCAAGGGAACTGGATGCTGCATCGCGACAAGGCGCCTGTGACACGTCCTTGCTCACCAGGACCTTTTTGGCAAAAAACAACATGGCGGTTGTATCCTATCCTCCGTACTCGCCAGACTTGGCACCTCGCGACTTCGCGCTATTCCCAAAACTGAAACTCAAGTTGAAAGGCCGTCGGTTCGACACTCTAGAGAGGATTCAAGAAGCGTCGCTGGCAGTGATAAACACCCTCAAAGGACAGAACTTCCAGAAAACGTTTTGCCAGTGGCAGAAGCGCTGGGACCGGTGTGTACGTGCGGATTGGAACTACTTTGAGGGTGATGGTGACCATTAGACCAAAAGTAATATTTTCAACAGATGGCAGCACCAGTTCCGAAAATTTTGGATAGCATCTCGTATATCAGGTTCATTGCCCATCACTTCGTAAATGGTCACAGTTATTGTGATATTTATGTGGAAGTAAGGCACTGCGCGAAATTCAGGAAAACTTGCAATGAAAAACTGTGGTCGATATGATTTTGCGTTTGGTGCGTATTACGTAATGTGTTGCTGCGTATGACATTTAGCTAGCACACTAATTTGCGATCGCGCCATGCCAGCGATAAAGCCAGTGTGAAATATCTACACTATTCCTCATATTTCATTAAGAGTTTCAGATATGAAAATAAGATTTTGGCAAATGATAGAATGCAAAGTGGAGAGGATTTCGCCATATCGTTATGAAACAGAACTTTATTGTCTACCATTTTATTCCACTAACTTTTAAGAGACATCGATAGCTGGTGAAACGAGAAATGCTATGGGTTTTCGAACAACATAAGTAATTACACTTTTTTTGTACCAAGGATGTGGTTTTTCATAAGCTACTGACCTTACTTTTCCTCAGTTCCTTACTTAAAAAGTTTACTAAACCACTGTTTCAGACTTATCTCGCAATTGTGTCTGCTCGTGATACTGAGTTGAGACTGTGTAAACTCCACTGTCTTTTCGCAAAAGTAGCAAATTTTTGACATGGCAGCCAGAGAAATATGTAAGTTTTACTCAAAATTCGCCACTCATGACGCTTTTCTGAATGTTAAAAATGGTTAACAAACCAGGTGAAAATAAATCGCTGCAGTTCTCGGCGGAATTCTCTTTAGTTACTATCCAAAGCAGAAGTGATAAGCCTTTTTGAATGGTCACCATGCAAGTGTGGGCGTGGAGGGACCGTACTTAATTTTTACGAGAAATGCGAGCGTCGTCTTCAGCTTACAGCGGCACTTCCAGTCCAGCGCTCCCCATTTCCCCTACAACGCCTGCCTCTAACCCCCACCACTACCACTCTCCCGTAGATCAGTGGAGGGGCCGGAGTTACTCAGCGTGTTCGGTCAGAGGGTTAGCTGCCCTCTGTAATAAAAAAAACAAAAAAACAACTGAGTTAATGGGTCAACGACAAACACAAACGAGTGTCTTGCGATGTCCGCACCGAGCAGATACAACGAACGAAAACGAACAAAATGAGATTTTAAAAAGAAAGTGGTTAGCGCGACAGAATGTCAATCCTAAGTGTCCGGGTTCGATACCTGGCTGGGTCCGAGATTTTCTCTGCTCAGGGACTGGGTGTTGTGTTGTCCTAATCATCATCATTTGATCCCCATCGACACGCAAGTCGCCGAAGTGGAGTCAAATCAAAAGACTTACACACGACGAACGGTCTACCCGACGAGAGGCCCTTGTCACAAGACTTTTTTTTACCGCTCTTCCCACGCATGCGTGCCCTGCCGTCTGTATTCCACGGTATTCCACTCTGACACTACTACGCTGACATCGCTTGTATGCCAGGAATAAAATAGTCTCGGAACTTTCTGGAGCATAAGCATATCACATGTGCTAAATATCTTATGAAAATGCCTTATCCGAGTTGTAGGTAGTTCCTGCTATGGACCAGAAATTGCTGCATTATTCACTTCGCAACAATGAAAGAAAATACGGACAGCAGAATACTAAATGTGTAATGTATACTACAATGCTGTAGTGCCTACAGCAGGCTGTTCCAACCGAGCTCCAGGGAGCCGGAGCGCTCCGGAGCTCTCACTGCCCCTGGCCGCATGCAGTCGCAACTGACGCAATAATCCGTGTTCAATGACAGATATGACAAGCCGCGGGAGCCCTCTACCGCTATTGGAGGATACCTTTCTATTCATTAAGAGGGATGGTCGTCCGCAGTGTCTTGTATGCAATAAAGTATTTAATTCTGCGAAGAGGTACAATATACAACGACATTGCACACGTATTCACGCAGCGCACTACGATCAGGTAGAAGTCGTTGAACGCACAGAACTGGTAGCCAGGCTTAAGAACGACATACCAGGAGACGTAAGTTTAAAAACGGTTTCGTAATACGGAGGGTATCAAAACATGCAACATAGTTCGTGTTCTGTAATGGGTTTATAATTTTGAGGTGAATGAGGGCGGAGGAAACACTACTGAATCTGCAATTCGAGCAAGCTACAGGGTCGCTCACATCATTGCGACGAGTGGCATGCCTTTTTCGGTGGGACCACTCGTAAAATCGTGCATGGTAGCAGTTGCAGAATGTTTGTTTCCAAGGGAGGTGCAGGAAATTGAAGGGGTTTGCCTGTCGAAGCAAACAATGTCTCGTCGAATCCTGGACATGGCAGCGGATTTAGACACACAGCTCAGGAAAAAGGCGGAGAGCTTTGTTGCATTTTCGCCAGCGCTTGACGAAAGCACTGACAATCGGACTGTGCTCAGCTTGCAGTCTTTGTGCGTGGTGTCGACATGGAGCTGCAGGTAACTGAAGAACTCTTGGATGTGGTACTATTCGATTACAGCGCATCAGGACGTGACATTTTTGAAGCTGTTTGTGAATCAGTGAACAATATAATTTGCTGTGGGATGAGCTCCATTCTGTAGCGACAGACGGTACACCACAAATGTTCGGACGTCACCAAGGTTTTGCTTCTCGTTTGAAAAATAAACTCAGGGACGAATTCGGGAAAGACATTTTGACTCTTCATTGTTTTATTCACCAAAACGCACTGTGTTTTGAAACAGTAGAGCTAGGTGGCGTAATGAAAGATGTGAAGTGTGTGAATTTTCTGCGGCGTCACGGTATGAATCATCGCCAACTCAAAGGATTCCTGAAAGATATGGAAGCGGAGTATGGGGATACACCTTACCACAGTACAGTTCGTTGGCTGAGTCGAGGAAAAGTTCTTGATGTTTTCTTTGCCATTCGTGAGGAAATATCCGTTTTTCTCGAAATGAAAGGGGAAGAAATGCGTTGTCTGAAAGATATAAAATGGATATCAGACCTGGCGTTCCTAGCTGACATAACTATGCATCTGAATAATTTAAATTTGTCATTGCAGGGCAAAGGGCAGCTAATCGTTGACATGCACGACCAGGTAAAAGAGTTCATGGAAAAGTTACGTTTATTTGTGAGGCAGATGAGTAATGGGCATTTTTCTTCAATCGTCTTGCTTTTTTTAAACTACCTGAAGGTACTACTTTCGGCGATTACCAAGCAAAGTTAAAGCAGCTCATCACGTCGTTTGAAGCACGATTCCGAGGACTTACTAGTTTGGAAATGGAACTTAAGGTGTTCAGCACTCCTTTTTCAGTTTCCCCCGATGACTTGTCATCGTCACTTCAATTGGAGATTATTGATTTGCAAAATTCAATTTTGTTGAAAGAGAGCTACTACAACACGTTGGATTTGTCACGATGGTATCGTTTATTACAGCAAAAAACATTTCCCAAGCTTCACAACAATGCCGATCAGTTCATGTGCATATTTGGATCTACGTATTGTTGTGAGCAGCTTTTCTCAGCAATGAAAAGAGTAAAAAGTAAGGAACGATCGTTTCTTCAGGATGCGACAATGTAGGCCATCCTCCGCATTTCTTGTAATGAAAAGAAAATGCCGAGCTACAGAGGCCTAATAAATTTAGTATGCAATTTCTTGTAAAACAGTTGTTTCTTATTTATTTCCTGAACATGGTATTTCCTGGTGTAGCATGTTACCACGTCTTAGCAGCTAAGAGTATGAGGTTGTCGATCTTGTAAGACGCAGCTGGCACATCATAAACGCTTGCCTTGCCGCCTGCCTCAGCCAGCCGTGCCACGTGCCGGCGTGCCGGCCCGCTTGACTGGTCACAGCGAGCGACACGGCTCCCTGGAGCAAGGAGCGCTCCGCGGCTCACAACGGAGCCGACCAGCTGGAACAGTCTGGCCTACAGTATTATTATTGTTATTTTACGTAGCGGTCGGACACCAGGGACTGGCAGCCTGAAGTTTATAAACAGCAAGCACAGTGCACACATTTTAACTTCAGTGATTTTAAATGTGGTTGCCGGGTGTGGATGTTAAAAGTCTCGCTAAGGAGGGGACTGGTGCAGGAGAAGCACGTTTCGTTACAATTGTCTGTCAAAATGTGGATAGTTAGCGGTGTTTCTGAAGGAGTTGTAGGTAGCGCTCGCGAAGCACTGATAATTGCTTCATCTAAAAAATAAAAATTTCTTGCCACGTGTATGAAAAATCATCACTTGAGAATGTGTGTGTGTGTATGTGTGTGTGTGTGTGTGTGTGTGTGTGTGTGTGCGTGTGACTGTCAGGGCACTTTTGTGTGAAAGAAAACTTTCTGAAAATCCACCGGAAAAGTCGGAAATTTTTATGGTATTTTTGTATGAAAATCTCCGAAGAAAGAAATGTGACGGTCGGGTCGAGAGCAAAATCTCGAAAAGTTTTTAACCAATTTACTTCATATTCTTACACAATACTCTAATAAACGTGTAGACAGAGATAGGCTACACACATTATTAATGTATATGGTATATATACATTCTATATAAGGCGGAAATGTTTTTGAAAAAATCTCAAAAAGTTCCTGACGGATTTACTTCAGATTTATACTTGATACTCTAATAAACGTTTGGACGGACATAAGCTACAATCTTCTTTATATGATATAAAGTATATATATCTACTACGAAACTGGGAAAGGCTGTAAGCTAAAATCTAGGTAAGTTCTCAATCAATTTACTTCAGATTTTTACACAATATTCTAATAAACATTTGGACAGACATAGGCTATATGTTTTTAAAATATATGTATGCTAATTTTTACGCCATGTGCTAATAAATATTCAGACGGAGATATACTGTATATATTTTAAACAACAATGTACAGGTTTTCCGTTAAAACCGACTGCGAGAATGAAATTGTGCTACGCCATGCTGTGGAATCTGTGTTTTTTTTTCTTTCCTGCAGTCAGTTTTAATGACAATAGCAAGATATGTAAACATTAGACAAACTGTTCGTCTCGTAAAAGTAGAAAAAGCTGTATTTATGGCTTATCGGTTTCTGACTAGAATATTACTATGGTCTATGGAATACGAATCATGCAAAATTATGTAATCCTACCCGTTCACATATTAAAACTATACGAAATGACATAACTGAACCTATTGTCCCACAGATGCAGCAGCAAGGGAGGTCTGTCATTCTCCGTATAAGATTTACCCATTCGTTTTAAGTGACTTAAGGTACTAGTAAAGGATTCATTGGTAATAACAAAAAGAAAGATCAAGGTCAGAGAGGAGAAAAAAAGAGGAAATGGATGGATGAGGAAACGGGTGTAGAGCGTGGGAACGAGAAGATGAACACAAAGAGGGGGAGAAGGAGATTGAGAGAGATAGGGGGGAGAGAGGAGATGGACAGAGACAGGGGGTAGGAGGTGATGGACAGAGAGAAATGGAAGGGTGAGGAAATGGACCAAGGGAAGGGAGAAGAGGAAATGGACAGAGAGGGGCAGGGAAGGAGATTCCGATACGCATTCAGTAACTGCGAAACACTGCCGGGTTCGCTAGTAATTCATTAAAAAAGGATTGTTGGATATAAGCAGAACCAATTGTCTCATTGACTCATTAGTTCATGGTTTCATTAAACAGCTACAAAAACTAAATTTCATTAATCGTTCGTCATTTAAAAAATAAAAGAATAAAAGTATTCAAAGAAAGTTTCAAATGTGTGTGAAATCTTATGGGACTTAACCGCTAAGGTCATCAGTCCCTAAGCTTACACACTACTTAACCTAAATTACCCTAAGGACAAAAACACGCACACCCATGCCCGAGGGAGAAGTCGAACCTCCGCCGGGACCAGCCGCACAAGCCATGACTGCAGCGCCTAAGACCGCTCGGCTAATCCCGCGCGGCTGCCTTTTACATTCTATAATTTTGTTAGGTGGTAATGTCGACGGCAGAGTTTTTTTTTGGGGGGGGGGGGGGCGTATTAGCTAATATTGGACTGCAGTCAGGGGTAATGGTCTCAGAAAGGTTGAGAACGACTGTGTTAGTTAAGTCTTAAACAAGTTCATGTTTTGGTAGGTTATTTTTTAAGTAAGCCGCCGAATATTAATATTCTCATAGTTGGATGCCCAATTCTTGCTCATCAGAGGTATTTCTTTAACTTTTTTACACTTGATTTGTCTTTCATATCTCCCAATGTTTCTAGTTTATGAATGAAATGTCATTTAGCATTGCGGTTCTGATGTCGCTTTAAACTATCGATCTGTGATTAATTGGTTTCATGCGTTTGCTCATATGAAAAGTAAAACTGTTGTCAACCCAAAGGTTGGTTTAAGCTTCGAAGAGCTTTGTTAGGTTCTATTGGAGATGGTGTGGCCTTGCCTCCTCCAACCTTTGCGCTGACTTATCCAAGCAGTTACAGGGCGACCAGCAGTTGCAGGCAGACTACGAAGCACAGTGCTACTTTGCATTTTTCACGTGTAGAAATTAGTGTCAGACATGAGTGAAGCGATAACTGACAGAGAAATTCCTACTTCCGAGTGAAGACTGACAGCCGGCTCTTTGGATTTGTACTTTGACACTCACTCTTTAAGACGCTATACCATTTCACACAGAGGAAGAACACTAGAATGAGCCAACACCAACGAGAAATAATGCAGTGTGCAGGTCAAGCCAACCTACGCACAGCTGCAGATCCAAGAGGATGGAGCGAGGAGTGTCTTGGGGGTTGTGACTCCCCTCCTCCCATCAAACAACATTTTATTATTTATATATATTAATTTCCAAAATTTTCTGCTGGCTGTCTGGGAAAACAGTACAATGAGAACTAGAAGCCTGCTAAGGATGGGAGCATGCAAAGGAACTATACTAGAAGGCGCTTGCTAAGCTAGGAAGCAAGAAGGTGAAAGTGGAACACGCCCCAAATGGCAGAGAATTTGACATTAAAAGCATAAAACTACTAAATATACAAGCTTCGTTTTTACGGAGGGTACTTTTCAGTTGCGTTTCTGACGGATGGCCCACGTGGATTGTTTTTGGATTGCTGGCTGTAGAAACCACTTCAGCCAGGAAAAGGCACCCATTCACAGCCTGGAACGGTTCGAGAGTCCTCAGGTAGAACCGGCAAAACACAGCAAGTTGAGGGAAAGCAAGCCACAAGGGGAAACCTGCTCTACCAAGAAACAATGTTAATACATTTAAACTGATAGCTGATCAAAGCGATTTCAGTAAATGATTTCACTTCTTTTCCTTTCCATTAATCTCATCAACTCAAACTACAAACTGAGTAATACAACATGGGAATACAGGCTTTGCTAGCGATTTTCGTTGATAAAATCTTGTCGGGGTACCAGCCGACATCACCTGGCAGAGGACGACTAGTAGGAAACTCGCCGAAACATTGCGACAACTCCACACACCTACTCGGCTGATAACCGGAGATGATTTCATCAAGATGTAGTACAATTTTATAAAATTAAATAATAGTGAAATTATATAATAAACACGAAATGTAATTCAAAATTGTTCTAAAATCCGGTATTTGCGTATTAACTATCACAGAATTTCCCCTGTTAGGGGAGACACCACAGGATCAGCCTGTTGGTCCTTAGAACCAAAATAGGGCCCTGATTCGACTGCGGGATTGGAAACGAGATGTACTCGTGACATTTCTCGTTATTTCAACGAGCGAAAACACGCAGTGAGTAGTCTAGCATTTGAGTGAGGCAACGTGCGCCTCCTAAAGTTATACGAAACGAGATATTAGCAGTAGTTCTACGAAGTAAGCAAAAAATTTTGAAACCGTTAAATTTTACATCTGTTTCGTGAATTTGATTTGTGAAACATTCTAAAGAAACACTGACAAAATTTGGTTACAGAAGATTAGGCGAAACACAGAAAAAAAAACTACGGCTTTGCCGCGCTTCCGCGGTATACCTGTTTGCTGGTGGTGTTCGCAAGACTTGTCTATGTAGAGGCACGTCAAAAGTCGGCGTCCCGTTACCGCAGCCTTGGACCGTGACGTTGCCACCAGGCTGCTATTGCGTCAGACTCTCAGCGTCCGCCAGGGTGCCCCACACCCACGAACGGATATTCCGAAAACGCCCAGTGCCGCCGCTGGTCTAAACATTTGTTGAAATGTGTGTGAATTCCGTAGGGACCAAACTGCTTAGGTCATCGGTCCCTAGACTTACACATTACTGAAACTAACTTAAACTAACCTGTACTAAGAACAACACACTAGACTTGGCCACTGTTTCTATGTTTCGATACAGTGTATCGATACGTGGAACTGTTTCAGTGTTTCGGATCGGCTGTGGTTCACTGTTTCGAAACAGTGATGTTTCATTCCGCCCCTGTCTCGGATAACCGGACCAGATTCGATCTCGAGCCACACACAGAAACTGTATCGTTGTTTCAAAATAAGGCCGTTTCAGTCCACCTGTGCTTGGAACGGACTAATTGTATCGAAACAGTGATGTTTCATTCCGCTCTGTGTCGGACGAGATTCGGGCTCGGCACAGGTACTGAAACACACCATACCACTTCATGAAACACTTTCAAGAGTGTCGAAATCTTTTTGACAAGCACTAGCATGAAGCTTAAGATATCCGAAAGTAAAGCTTCGTTTCTAGCTGACAGTACTATTCCGAAATGGGGTAACATTTGCTTTATAAACACTAACCAAACAATAAAACAACGTATACTATTCACATTCAAAATAATAAATATGTGAAAATCATTCAGTTAAATTACACTTTTTTATAACATACGCTTCTCTGTTCATGTACAGTAATCATATAAAGAAACGCAAGTAAGCCTACAACATTTTGAATAAAAAAAAGGCGTAGAGTGACAGTTATTAGACATATACATAAATTTGATGTAGGTATAATCGCAAGGAATCTGTTTGACAAATCACTTATAGTGTAATGGTGAACGGGAAGGGCTGGGAAGCATGGTGAATTTATAGTAACGGTTCGAAACACCTTGAAAGACAATTTTTTTCTGTTATATTTTGTTATTTATTCGAATTATTTGGCGTTATTTGTGAGTCTATAGTCACTGTGCCTATTATCCACAATGATTCCCTTAGTGTGCGTGGAAATTAGCAGAATGGGTATATTACCCATACTAACGGAATGTGGGAATCCCAGTAGCATATCCGTTGTTTCTGCAGCTTGCTCCCACCTCCAGTTCCGTTCGTGGTGGTTCTTCTGTCTTCAGCTATGGCTGTCCTCAGCCAATTGAAAAGTATGAAAGTCACACGACACGAAAGGAGCGCATTTGCTGCAGGAAATACGAAACTGCCAAGACGCCTAAGTGATAGTTTCATACTTTCTGCGACATGATTAGCGCTCTCGCACCTCATTTGTGTTTATATGGACACACTTATACAGTAGACATTCAAGATGATAAAATGTGTAGGTTTATTAGATTACAAAACACAAACTGTTTCACTGTTTCGAGACAGCGTATCGAAACATTACATTGTACTGTTGCATTTGTTTCGAAACAGTTACGTGTTTCAGTTTGCCCCTACAACACACACACCCATGCTCGAGGGAGCACTCGAACCTCCGGCGGGAGGGGTCGCGCAGTCCGTGACAGCTGGTCTAAACGCCGCGCTTTTTATACCGCCCTATTTAACCAGTCACGGACTATAGAGATGTCCACCGAAACGCAATCTTTCCATTCGCCTGCAGCTGTCTATTTTCATCCGATGTGCGTCACGCAGTTGTGACACTCCACGTTCCGCTAGATGTGCGTCACGCAGTTGTGACACTCCACGTTCCGCTATAGCGTCGATGTGGCGCCGACAGATTTGCAATGTTACGAAACGCATAGCCGTCTCCTGTGGCACAAACTTTCGGCGCGATTTTACCGATAAGAGCCACTACTAATGGAACGGCTTTAGCTTAGATGACAATGATGTCACTGCATTTTTAGACTGCCTGAGCTCCTTGCTGTTACGAAACTGTAACACATTAGCAACTTGCGAACTCCCTACCAGTATTTAGCCTTATATTTCCTCAAAATTTAAGCATCGAACTGGTTGAACTCACATCCATGGATCGTATGTGTTCCATCGATGACAGTGTGCCCTAAAAAATATGACGGCGGTTAAATTTTCAATCAGATTTGTAAGGGACAGTCGAATATAACGAGACAGAGGGGAAAAGTGAGTAAACCGTTCAGTACTCAAAAGTAATCCCCTTCGGAATCATGACTGCAACCAGGAGTGCTCCTCTTCGTCAGAAGGAAATTGGCGACCACGAATGTCTTTCTTCAGGACTCGAAAAATATAGAAATCGAGTGGAGAGAATGTATAAGGACTTCCCAGAAAAACTTCTGCAGCGTTGTCGGAACTACCTTGGCAACATGTGGCCCTACTGAGAAGCCATTACAGGTCCTCCACATAGTCAGAATCTCTCTCTCCATGCGATTTCCATATTTTTGGAACCCTGAAGAAAGACATTCGTGGCTGCCGCTTTACTCTGGACGAAGAGATGGACACCTGGGTACAATCATGGTTTCGTGGGCAACTGAAAACATTTTTCCATGCAAGCACTGATCGTCTTGTCTCACAGTGGAATAAATGTATTAATAGTTATGGAGATTGCTTTTGAAATAACAAACATTATTATGTGTCTCATTTCCATTTGATTGCCCCTTATACGAGGGTTGCAACTTTAATAGTGGCAACTATCTGTTCACAGCTCGTACAAAATAGATACGTGCGTCAAAGTTTTACTGACCTTCAAAGTAGTCACCAGTATTGTGTATAATCCATTGCCAGCGATGTGGAAGTCGTAGGATACTCTTAGCAGTGCCACTTGTGTTGACAGTTCGAGCGGCTCGGTCTGTTGCCCGACGAATTTGTAGCAGTTCTGAAGCGAATGCCGTGAAGTGTTTCCTACAGTTTAGAAATCGAGTAGAACTTACGAGGCTTAAGCCAGGGGAGTGCAGTAGGTGGTATAGCACTTCGCAGCCCCATCAGTCAAACAAATCACTAACAGCTTGCACTGTACGTGCTTGAGCATTGTCCTGCGAAATGATGGCCAGGTCCTGCTGAAATTGTCATCACTTCTCTTTCTATGCTGTTCATTTTTTGAGCGCAACCTACGACCAGCTTAGAGACAGAAGTGATGACACTTTCCGCAGGAGCTGGCCATCATTTTGCAGGACAGTACTCAAGGACGTACAGTGCAAGCTGTTATTGATTTGTTTGACTGATGGGGCTGCTAAGTGCTATACCACCTACTGCACTCCCCTGACTTAAGCTCTCGTGAGTTCAAGTCGATTTCTAAACTGAAGGAAACACTTCACGGCATTCGCTTCAGAACTGCTACAAATTCGTCGGGCAATAGACCGCGCTGCTCGAACTGTCAACACAACTGGCACTGCTAAGAGTATCCTACGACTTCCACATCGCTGGCAACGGGTTATACACAATGCTGGTGAATACTTTGAATGTCAGTGAAACTTTGACACACGTATATATTTTGTAAGAGCTGTAAATAAATAGTTGCCACTATTAAAGCTCCAACCCTCGTACATACTTTTAGCGGGGGGAAACAATTAAATAAGATCTGTTACACTGTTTGATTTTAGTATCCTTTTGGATTTATTTTGAAAACGACCGGTAATTGTTCCTATCAGATTAGTGTCACTCTTATCAGCGAGATGCAGAAAACAGCTTCGCTGTGAATTAAAAACAACACAGTGAGCAAAGTAGAAGCGACTTGCTCGAAAGTGAACATCTGTAAAAATCAAAATCTATTACCGGGTAACATTAAATACAATGTCGTTCCAAACCTGCTGGGTAATACGCTTGGATCATCCTGGGCATGCTGCCCACAAAGTTGTAGAAACTTTGCTGCTAAGCATGTCCACGTTTTGACAATGACTCCCCTTGTACCATCCAGTGTGTTGGTAGGGTTTCTGTGACGCTGAATTGTCAGTTATAACTGGTCCCTAGCATACTCCGTCGGGTTCGTGCCAGAACACACCCCATGCTATTTCATTCAGTTGATTCCTGTTGCTAAGAGAAAAGTGTTTACAAGGTGGGCGCGGTGTGCTAGTGCACTGACCTCTTGAAAGTCCATCCGACGACCGCAGTGTTCCCTGTAGGGTTGGACTGTAGGTGGCGGATCCTGTCTTAATACCGCACAGGCACCGACAGTGATAGGCTTCTGGCGTCCGTATTTGACTGCCCATTTCCCAGCTAGCCGCATCCGCCTTCTTCTACGACAGTCACCATGCATCAAACAGACCATTCACTTGTCAGTGAATAGATCCTGGTATCATTCATCCCGTTCCATTCCATTGTAAATGTGCAGGGAAACTGTTGCACCCGCTTCTGACGATAGTGTACATGTGGTCGAGCGGCCAGCTGGGCGTCCAGGAGTGACGTTTAATGACAGAACAGAAAATTTGGTCAAATAAAGAGAACGTATTTTATGTACGGGATACAAGGGGCGCGCCTAGGTCAGGAAGTTATCAGGTGAAGACCAGCCTAGGAGGTCGAACAACTAAAGAAAGTGAGCAATGGAGGAGGTGGCTCTTCAGATTAGGATTTATTGGTGGCCGGTCATGGAGTGCAGAGCCAGAGGATCTGTCTCCCAAGAAATAGGTCTGTTCTATTCGAGGTCTCGATCACAAGAGAGGGAAGCGCCAAAAGCCCTCCACGGTCCGCAAACGTGATCTGCCTCCCACGCATACTAATGGTTAAGCTGGTGGAGTGAATTCGCGAGCAAGTTCAACGCAGGTTGAAGGCGTTTACTGTCAGTAGCTTTAACCGGACAGAGCTGCCTCGGTTCTGAAAGGCAGGCAGCTTGTGTCACGTACGCACAGCGGGAAGTTACTCTGGGAGAAAACTTATAAAGACTTGAGTGAGGCCTCTGAAAAATAATATTTTAAAACCAATTTCGTAAGATATTCCTTGAGCCGCTGCCGCCTTGTTCACCATTCCGTTCTTCCGCACACACTCCGAAACCATTTGGCTGCAGATGCAGCAGTTTATTCTGCTGATTACACTTTCAAATACTTCTGGGCATGCCTCTTGATTTATTTCCCGCGATTTTCCCCTCCAGTATATATATATATATATATATATATATATATATATATATATATATATATATATAAAGCTGCTATGTCAAATTAGGTTTCCCATTAATTTAGTGCTTCCAATCTGTATCATGTAAGTCAATGTCCTTTCCTTTTTAATTTCTTTTAGTAATCATACTTTAAATTTCCTTTCAGTCCAGGATGTTTTCGCGGCTTTTGTCCACATCTATATTTGTGTTGCTTCAAATTTTTTTCCTTTTCTTGTTTCGCAGAGCAAATCGCTCACAGCTATAGCTTAAAATACGCCAAATAAATACCTTGATGTCTCATTTCTATATTAAGGTGGTTGTTCGTTAATAAATTATTATTTGTGAATGTTTTTTAGGCATTACAATTCTTCTTTTAATATCCGCTATAATTCTATTGTCTGTTTTAGTGTGCTTCCATAGCAACATAACTCATTTACTTGCTTTAAAATGGCTCTGAGCACTATGCGACTTAACTTCTGAGGTCATCAGTCGCCCAGAACTTAAACCTAACTAACCTAAGGACAACACACACATCCATGCCCGAGGCAGGATTCGAACCTGCGGCCGGAGCGGTCGCTCGGCTCCAGACTGCAGCGCCCAGAACCGCACGGCCACTCCGGCCGGCTTACTTGCTTTAACATTTTATATCATATCCTAATGTTTGCTCTTACTTCTGTATTCAGAATTTTGGTCTTGTTCGTGTTTGTATTGAGTTTGCTGTTATCCATGGCGTCAGACAAATTTTTAACATGCACACTCGTGTGTAAAGTTTAGGACGAAAGTAACTTTTGTTTGATTTCATTGCCTAGTAACGTGGCCCGATGAAACTTGGACCAGAAGCAGAAAGAACTGCTACAGAACTGTTTCTGTACTAACAGAAGTTTAACCGAAAGAAATACACCTCGAGACGGATAGAAATGACACTTTTATTCAAAGACAATAATTTCATTGCAGTCACGGCCATTAATGATGGTCCCCTGGATATTATAAAACCCAGACCTGGTTCTTAATAGGGTGTGTGATCATCGCGGATGGCAATGAATGTTGTGCAACGTGCGGCCACGAGGTCGATAAGGAGTTCCTGTGGTGGAGTGTTCCACTTCTCCATCAGTGCGGCAGACAACTGTTTAAGGGGACCACACCCTGCCTATCTAACCCATGTTAATTTAGGAAACTATTTCACCCATTTCTGTAAAACTATTTGATGCAGGGCCTTAATATTTTTACTGTATATTACATGATGCTAATAGAGTTAAATCTACTTTATACATTTTATAGTTTTTAATAAATAATTTTTTAAATTTATTAACAATAAATATTAAGTTTTTTTCTGCAGAGAATATTTTTTGTGAACTTCCTAATGGGGAATATTAATGAATGTAGTACCAGAGGTGGCTTTTTATGTTATGCAGCTTCTCTGAAAATTTCATTCATTTATCTATGATTGTTTCTGATATAATGGGGCATATGTACTGAAAATTTTAGTTTGCGGGAAATTGACTTTAAAGAAAAAACATTTCAAATTTGTTACTTGCATTTAAATTAAAACTGTCCTGCTGCATATGATGACCCTTCTTTGGCTTCTAGCAGGTCTACCAGCTTCTTTTTCACCTTCCCGAATGTTTGTCTTGCTTTTCTGGCCATATTAGATCCAGACCTGTCTGCGTCGGCTATCCTCATTTTATCGCAATGTTGCAGCCCAGTGATCATATTTTCACCAGGATTAATTCCCAGCTTTTTCAGTACCCAACGCTTTCCAATATTACCACAATTGAATGTAATAACAGCATCATGAACTCCTAGTTTCATTGTACGCATGCCTACAAATACAGTTTCAGGAAGGCAGTTCCAAATTATGCTGTTGAAACATTCATTTGAGTTCTGTGTCTGCCCATGCAGACATTTTGTAACCTCCCAACAGAAAAAATATAATATAATTATATAATTCAGAAAAAGTGTAACCTCCCAACAGAAAAATTCCGTAACCTACCAATAATACAATGTGACTCATCTCTCAATAACATTATGGCTCCCTTATAACCTTTCAATAATTGATTGTGAATTTAAACTGGTAAATTTGGACGTCAGCAGTGCTGCGTCATGGCCCTGAATGATCATTCTGAATAAATTGAAATTCTTACCTCAATAAGGTTTCCAGATAACGCGTATATATCTGCTCCTATAAGAAATTTTTCTGGCACAGCCCAGTGCAATGCTGGCCGATAGATTTGTCATATATAAAAAGAAACAAGTGATTTTTCTTCACAATAATCGGGATGACTATGGATTGGAGAGATTAGTAAATTCTTCAAATTGAGATGAATGATTGTCAAAAGTTAATTTTTGTAAGAAAGATTATTATTATTAAGAGATTTTTTTAAAAACATTTACATGGTACTTGACATAACAATAGTACATATGCGCGAGGCTGCTTTTACCTTATACTACAACGCTCAGGCACCGCCATCGTTCCCCACGACCGGCCCAGCCAACTCGATACACACGACTCCCAGCTACCACTTACTCCTACTGCTACACAGTTCCTACTGCCGACAACACTGCTCTCTGGCCTGAGACTCTCTTATAGCTTACATATCGCAGGCAGCGCGTGAGCAATCCATCGAAATTACATCTACTCGAGTGCGCTAGCAACAAATTCTTTAATCATGGACCTCTTACAATTTCCTTTTAAGGTCAGGATGAGCCAAGTCTCTGAAAATAGGTTTAATTGCTGTAATAACAGCAGCAGGAAGAATCTCCAGTTGCCTGAGCCCTATTTTATTAGCAACACGAATTTTCTCCTGATGGACACAATCCATGATATGGCTTATCATCAGTAGAGGACCTATGGAAGACTATGGCCCAAACATCTCTCGTCATTGCCATCAGATTTTCTTTATTTCTCCCAAGTACCTGCCCATAATTTTCTATAACTACTCGCAATCACACTTGAACAAAACTAACCGCGTGTTTGAAAGCGTGTTGTTTACAAACAGCAGAAACAAAAGAATACCGACCGTTGGATTCCAAGGATAGCCAACACACTCGGGAGTGAACAAAAAATCCCTAACGTGCAATGTAGGGGATATAAAGATCTAAAGTATATGCAAAAAAGTGCGTGACAGAAAAGTGGGCGTGGCACATAAACACACGTGGTAGGAAAATGATGTTTAAATGCTCGAAAAAAAAATTTTCCAGCAGAATCCTTTTCAGAGTACTTAAATAAAAGCTTAATCTATCGAAATATGATGAAAACCGAAAATCGATTTTTTTCGACCTGAACCACGGCGTGGTCCCCTTAATCAAAAAATGGTTCAAATGGCTCTGAGCACTATGGGACTTAACTTCTAAGGTCATCAGTCCCCTAGAACTTAGAACTACTTAAACCTAACTAACCTAAGGACATCACACACATCCATGCCCGAGGCAAGATTCGAACCTGCGACCGTAGCGGTCACGCGGTTCCAGACTGTAGCGCCTTTAACTGCTTGGCCACACCGCCCGGCTCCCCTTAATCGTTCCTGGTGTATGTGGACGTGCTGATTTTCGTCTCCCCACCGCGTCTCACACGTGCTCGATGTCATTTAAGTCGTGGGAACGGGTGCCCTGGCCATTCGCCGAATACACTCCAGCACCAAGTGTTCCTCCACCTGCTCTATTCGATGCTGTCTCGCGTTGTCATCCAAGGCCCGAATGTACACCTGAAGCACATGGGGAAGAAGTACAGTGCCAAAATAATGCTGATTTTAAAGATTTGGAAGTCAGTACGCCCATGCAACATTATGTCTCCCCAAACCATAACACCAGGGCAACCGTAACGACCGTGTTCTGAAATGTTCCTGGGCACCCTCATACCGCGAAGGTGAGAACACGTACTCTTTCCCCATGTGCGTCTTTTCATGGGTGCATTCGACTCTGACTTCATTCTCATAGATGATAATGTACGACCGCATCGGACTACCCAGGTGCAGAAGCAAGGGGGGGGGGGGGGGGGAGAGGGCGGGGGGAGGGGGGGGGGATGTATTTCAGCACAAGCACCAATGATCACCCAGCAGTTTTCAACCGCACTGGTGGAGAAATGGAAAGCCTTACCACAACAACACCTTACCAGCCTTGTGATCTGCATCGGCGCACGTTGCAATGCATGCATGCATTGCCATCCGTGTTGATCACACACATTGTTAAGTCCCTTCTTCTGTAATGGCTAGGGGACGGTCAGAAATCGCAGTGACTTCAGCGTAATTATTGTCCTTGAATGAAAGCGTAATTTCTGTTCGTTCCATTGCATATTACTAGCAGTTCCCTTCCACAGTATACCGTAGCGGTTCTTTCTATGCAAAGTATGGCCCTTTGGTCCAGCCTTTATTTTTTTGTATTGCACTTTCTATAAATTAATTAAATAAATAATGAGAGATAAGATATTCTTATAGCTTTGTCAGACACCTCTTCCTATTCTATCCTCCTTCTCATAATTAGTGCCATGGATATAAGCTTCTGTTCAAATGTGGTTCAAATGACTCTAAGCACTATGGGACAACATCTGAGGTCATCAGTCCCCTAGACTTAGAACTACTTAAACCTAACTAACCTAAGGACATCACACACATCAATGTCCGAGACAGGATTCGAACCTGCGACCGTAGCAGCCGCGTGGTTCCGGACTGAAGCGCCTAGAATCGCTCGGCCACCGCGGCCAGCTATACGTTTCTGTACTCTGGTTTTAGTATCAACTGATTTTGAGGATCAATTTTTCTCTCTCCAGTGTATTCCAGTTTCATTCAGTTTTCCACAGTATCTTCCAATCCACTCTATCAAAAGCCTTCTCTAAGCCATGTATGCTGTGTATGTTTTCGTGTTCATCTGAATTCTTCGTTCCCAGACTATTGTAGAGCCACTCCAGCGTGCCTGGCTACTTTTCCTTTCCTAAATCCAAATTATTCTTCTCCTACATGTTGGTTTAATTTTAACACTGAGCACAATTTTCGAAGCATGGCTCAGTAATTCCAAGATGTCTAAATTTGAACAATCATCGGCATTTCCTTACTTAAGCATGGTAACTGGCCGCGCGGCATTAGCAGAGCGGTCTGGGGCGCTGCAGTCATGGACTGTGCGGCTGGTCTCGGCGGAAGTTCGAGTCCTCCCTCGGGCACGGGTGTGTGTGTTTGTCCTTAGGATAATTTAGGTTAAGTAGTGTGTAAGATTATATTACAGTTGCTTTGTTTATTCAAGCTGTATAAAGCATGTTCGTGTTCTGGAGCTTGTAGTCTTACAAATTCGTTTTCCACTCCTTACATTGTGATTATCAAATCTGAAACATCTCTGACATCTCCTACTCCATATACTTCTTCACTGTATTTTGTGTATCTATCTGCTTTCTTTTTAGGTTCACACAAAATGTCAAATTTTTTATCTTAACTGTGTTGCTATGAGTTGTACATTTCAACTAAAGGGATCTAATTTGTACGTATATCTTGTCTTTATTTGCTGTTGATAAATCTTCTTAGGTCTCCCTACTTATTTGTCTTGTTCATTTACCTTTTTCTGTGTGGCACGTAGTTGCTATTTCATTTTTGTTTTCCCTGCATCGCCCAAAATATATTTTTGTCAACCTGTTTCGCTCTTTTAGACGATCTAGTGTTTTTTGTGTCATCAATGGTTTCCTTGGCTTGAGTCTTCTTCCCTACTACATTCTGTGCTCCTTGAGTGATACATCTCATTTCCTCCCAACTTGGAACTTCCTGAGATGTTTTGTGTGCCTCGACTTTAAATTGCTGAGATGAATCTTCGCTGCTTTTTAAATCTAATTTTGCGTTGGAATACAAGTATAATGTAATAAAATCGGGGTATGGATTACGAAATTTTATTTGGTTCCTGTATCTTTGTTTGACTGGAATATAATCCATTTAGTATCTAACACAATCTCCTGGTACTCTCCACGCAAACATTGTACTTTAGGAACTTCGTTTGAATCCTGTGTTCGTTAAGACCATTTTGCAGTGTTTACAGAAAATAATCAAGGTTAATTAAAACGAGAATTGCACCAGATCATAATGGATTTCCAGTTAGATGTTACACGGAATTCCCTGCGGAATTTTTTCCTTTCCTAGCTCATACCAATAACTCCCCCCTTCCCCAACACCGATTCCTTAGAGAATCGAACTCGCTGTATAAACTGTCATATTTCCCGAACTACGTGTTATACAACTATATAATTTTGAGCTACATTCAGTGTTATATGTGAGTAGGATAACAGAGTCAATTCACAGGCAGGAGTCATCGATGAGTCATTGGTTCCCCTCCACCCTCACCCATCCCCACCTCCACTGCACCCTTACTCTGTCGGACAAAGGCCAATTGCTCTATGTGTAAAATGGTGGGAAATTCAAATGTTGACAGGAAATTTAAAAGATTAGCAAGAAATTAAAAAACTAGCCCAACTGCACTAGTGTGTTTCTTGATTGGTGGGTTGATGTTGTCCTAAGTATAAATTGATGGTGTTTTTAAAAGTGGACAGTGTCATGCTAGCTTACTTGGAATACGAGCTCCAGCCTAACTATGATGTCAGAATCCAAGATGGCTAACCTGGAATAGAAGATAGCGACCAGGGTATACTGGCTCAGCTCTGTGACTTCAGAATCCAGCTTAGATCTGCTGGTTTATTTATAACAGTGCGGAATTCCAGCCTACTGGACCAGACTTGAGATGCTGGGATAGGTTCTATGACGTCAGAATTCGTGTTCTGCAATAGTAGCACTACGACATCTGAGATAAAGGATGTATGTGCAGGTCCAGCCCTATGAGATGTTTTCCCTGGCTAATACTCACTCAGATGTGAGTGGTCATTGCTTCTCGTAACTGAAAGTTTGATTCTTTCCACTTTATATCTTTAACACCAACGGGCAGTGAAAGGCTCTCATTCAGAAGTGTATCATCTCAGAGATTCATCTCAGCAATTTTGAGTCGAGGCACACAAAACATCTCAGGAAGTTCCAAGTTGGAAGGAAATCAGATGCATCACTGAAGGGGCACAGAATGTATTAGGGAAGAAGACTCAAGCCAAGGAAACCATAGCTTCTGCTTCTGTTTCTCCTAACTCCAGTTCCTATAAATCGCCCTGGAGCCGCACTGGTGACGGTTCCGTGCACAGAAACGCCACATGCATGCTGTTGATTCAACTACTTCATGCGAAGTGGAGGATAGTGCTGCAACCACACCTCTTGTCCTACGTTTAACTCTCCTATGCTACGTTTAAAACATCTGCAAGGAGTAGGATAGTAAAAGTTCACCTTTGTTTAATTAAACGCGTAACAGGCCGAGAAAAAGTCTCCTTTCCGCGATCGCAAAGTCTGTGATCTAGAAGTCCGCCCACGGCCGCTAAGAGGCATGTCACCGCACACCATCGCCGACGTCGGAGGACGTGGTCGCAGGCCTCGACGTGTCACGCAAGACATGAGGGTCCCGAGTTAAAATTATGGGAAACATGAAAACTCATGTACTTTAACCGAAGTGTCAGTTAAGGGATAACAGCAGTGGGAATGAGAGAGGAATGCTGGGACTGAGAAGCAGCAGACAGATGCTCCAGACAAGTCTGTTCAACAGTGGTTGAGGGAGGGATGTGGAGTCAGTTAGTAGGAAGCACCAATAAACTATAATCTGCACATATGAGGTGTGACAGTAAAGTAATGAGACTGACGTGAAAAAAAATGTTGCTTACCGTTTTCGTTAAGTTTAGTGTTGTCTCCTTCAAAGTTGTTTCCTTCTGATTGCACCCACTTTTTCCCGCCCTCCTGCCGTCGATGGTAACATTTCTGGAACTGATCTTCTGTAATATCCTCCAAGACCCTCGTCACAGATTTTTGGACATCTTGTGTTGTTTGAAAATGGAGTCCCTTGACCGCCGTTTTGACTCTTGGAAATAGAAAAAGTCTCACGGAGCGATATCTGGCGAATAAGGTAGCTGTCGTAGTACTGAGATTTGATTTGAGGTTAAAAATTGCTGTACTGACAGAGCAGTATGGGTTGGCGCATTATCGTGATGCAGAATCCAATTATCAGCAATGTTGGCACGGACACGAAGAATTCTTTTACGAAGTCTTTCTAAAATTTCTTTGTAGTAACATTGGTTAACTGTTTGTCCAGGAGGCACCCACTCTTTATGAACAATTCCCTTGGAATCGAAGAAGCACACAAGCATGCATTTCACTTTTGACTTTGACATGCGAGCTTTTTTTGGTCTGGGTGATCCCTTTGAGCACCATTGCTAACTTTGGCGTTTTGTCTCTGGATCGTACTGAAAAAACCAACTTTCATTACCAGTGATAACATGACTCAACAATTCTGGATTGATTTCACTTTGTTCTAACAGATCAGCTGCCACATTTTTCGTGTTTCTCGCTGTTGTGGTGCGAGATTTTTGGGGACCAGTTCTGCACCAATCTTTCTCATACCAAGATCTTCAATTACTATTAGACGAACCGTTTCTCGATTGATGTTCAGTTCTTCTGCAATCATTTTCACGGACAATCTTCTATCAGATAGCAAGAGTTCACACACACTGGACAGGTTGACATCCGTCCGTGAGGCTGATGGTCGTCCACTGCGGTCTTCATCTTCAACATTCGTTCTGCCTTCGCTAAAGATTTTATGCCAACGAAAAACTTGAGCTCTTGACATAACCTCCTCTCCAAAAGCCTTCTGAAGATAATGTAAGTTGTCATCGCGTTTTCACCCAGTTTAACGCAAAAATAAATGGCATGCCGTTGCGCAATATTGTACAGTTCCATTTCCATGACGAGAGACACAAACACGTGTGAACTTATTACAGCACAACTCACGACTCAACAATTGCATTCATGTGCCACTTGGACTAGAAGCAGCTTATAGGTCAAGGTCAAAGATATTGTGCCTACACAAGCCTGCAGGGTTGCCACATCCTGCAAAGAAAATCAGTCTCGTTACTTTATTGTCGCAGCTCGTACATATACATATTTTGGATCGGCCACGCGGGGTAGCCGTGCGGTGTAGGGCACCTTGTCACGGTCAGCGCAGCTCCCCCCATCAGAGGTTCGCGTCCTCCCTCAGGCATGGGTGTGTGTGCTGCCCTTAGCCTAAGTTAGTTTAAGTTAGATTAAGTAATGGCTTAGGACCGATGATGACCTCAGCAGTTTGGTCCCATAGTCCTTACTACAAATTTCCAAATTTTCCACGCAAAAGTGCCGCAACACGAATTGGCATGAACTCGAATAATGTCTGAAGTAGAGCTGGAGGAAATTGACACCACGAATCCTGTAGGGATTACGAGGGAGTGGAGATGTCTTCTTAAAAACATGTTGTAAGGCATCCCACGTATGATCAATAATGTTCATGTCTGGGAAGTTTGGATAGCCAGCGGAAGTGTTTTAATTCAGAAGAATCTTCATGGAGCCTCTCTGTAGCAATTCTGGACGTGTGGGGTGTCGCATTGTCCTGCTGCAATTGCTCAAATTCGTCGGAAAGCACAATGGGCGCGAATGGATGCAGGTGATCAGACAGGATGCTTACATACGTGTCACCTGTCAGAGTCCTATCTAAACGTATCGGCGGTTCCCTATCACTCCAATGAATACGCCCCACACCATTATAAAGCCTCCACCAGCTTGAACAGTCCCCTGCTGATATTTAGGGTCCATGGATTTACGAGATTGTCTCTATACCCGTGTGTGTATTGTGTATTGAACTGGGGACCTAGAAATGACAGAGAGGCTTTGTCCCCACCATAGTCCTCAGTGGTTCTCATCCCACTGCCGCGCCACACCAAATCCAGGGTTACTGTGCGGTTCGCCCCCTCCCCCCCCCCCCCCAGTGGAACCCCCCCTCCCCCCCAGCCCGTCTCATACCAGACGAGTCCAACCCCAAATGTTTGCATGGTAGAGCAATTATGGTGTAAGCGTATGTGGAGACAGCGTGTTTGTGCAGCAATTGCCGACATAGTGTAACTGAGGCGGAATAAGGGGAACCAGCCCACTTTCGCCGAGGTAAATCGTATAGGGAGACCAAGAGATGAATACACTAAGCAGATCCAGAAGGATGTAGGTTGCAGTAAGTACTGGGAGATGAAGAACCTTGCACAGGATAGAGTAACTTGGAGAGCTGCATCAAACCAGTCTCAGGACTGAAGACCACAACAACAAAAACAGATGGAAAACCGAATAAAAAACCATTCACAGGCTGGCCGGCACACCGGACCCCCCGTTAGACTGCGCGGCTAGCCGGACGGGCTCCGTACCCATATCCGCACGAAACAATTTGAAACGAGACTCGTCCGACCAGGCAACATGATTCCACTCATCGACAGTCCAATATTGGTGTTGACGGGCCCAGGAGAAGGGTAAAGCTTTGTGTCGTACAGTCATCAAAGGTACACGACTGGGCCTCGGGCTCCGAAAGTCCATATCGATGATATTTCGTTGAATGGTTCTCACGCTGACACTTGTTGATGGCCGAACATTGAAATCTGCAGCAATTTGCGGTAGAGTTGCACTTCTGTCACATTGAACAACTCTCTTCAGTCGTCGTTTGTTCTGTTCTTGGAAGATCTTTCTCCGGCCGCGGCGATGTGGAGATCTGATGTTTTGCCGGTTTCCTGATATTCACAGTGCACTAGTGAAAGGGTCTTACAGGAAAATAACTCTTAATCACTACCTCGGAGTCGTTCTGTCCCATCGCCCGCGCATCGACTGTAACACCACGTTGATAACCTGCCATTCTGGCAGCAGTAGCCGATCTAACAACTGCGCCAGACACTTGTCTTATATAGGCGTTGCTGACAGCAATGCCTGTTTACATATCTTTGAATACGCATGCCTCCACCAGTTTCTTTGGCGCTACAGTGTATTTAAGTGTGTAAGTCTGCATAACCTGTTATTTGTATCTTTTTTATGCCCTAATCATCTTGTCGTGTTGCAGTTCTTCTAGTTATGTCCGTGCATGCTACGAAATGGGAAGAGGAATTCTCCCTTATGCAAGACACCTTTTTACTGTTTTGTGTCTCCCAGACATACTTCAGCACATTTTGTGGTATCTTCTATAGGCTATTCTTTGTTTTATAACTGTAAAATTGTTGTTACATATTAATATTTAGCGAAACTTTTGGTACATAATATTTACAACTGTGAATGAATAATTGTTGTAAACTATTATACATCATTTGTTCATAGTTCACAGTTGAGATGATTATTAACGACATGATGCACTATGTGTTGTTTATAACATTATCTCAAAGTTCTATTTATAGATAATTGGGAAAAAGAGTGGGTGTATGCGTTAGTTTACATACCTTACATGATACTATTTAACATTTATTTTGGTAGCTATTCTGCTACACAATGTACAACGTCTCATCTGCAAATGGCAAAACGTAATTTTTAATTTTTCTGTTTATTATGCATTTACAAACGGAAATGAGTATACATCGCGTTTATCGTGTGTAACTTGCTATTTAGATACTGTTGTGCTTTCTCATATGTTGTTGGTGAAGTGAATAGGCAGATTTCATGACGTATGGTCGCTTAACACTGCACTTTCTCCTATTCTTTCAAAACAAAGTCAGAGTTTTCGCTGCCATTACGTGTTGTTATGGCTGTGTAGTATTCATTTGTTTCGTAGCGCGTTTCGCTGGGAAAGGCGCACGAGTTTGAAGTGTATTTGGCATCTGTGGTGTTTGGTTTGTTTGAGTGTGTGTGTGTGTGTTCAGGACTGGGGTAGAGAGAGAGAGAGAGAGAGAGAGAGAAGGGGGGGGGGGAGAAAGAATTTTTTTTTCTTCTCATGAATAGTTTTGGTGTGGGTGTTATTTGTATAGTTCTTCTGTTGTGGCGAAGGGGGTTTTACTGCACAGTGATGTGTATTCATTGAGTACTTTCTTTCCTTGGCCTATTGATTTTTGGATGTGATAGTTTTCTTCTGTAGTTAATTTTTGGTATAAGCTACTACAAGTTTTAAGGATGTGTAAGTCGGTTCCATTGTTTGTTAGGTGGTGACTGTCTGCTATCAGGTGATCTGCAAATGTTGAGTGTGAGCTATTGTTTTTCAGTGCTCTGAGGTGTTCTGTGTACCTGCTTCTGAAATTCCTGCAGTTTGGCCCACATTTACAGTCAGACAGCAGTTGCAAGTAAGTTGGTATATACCAGACTGGCTGTATCTGTCAACACTGGTTTTATTTCTTCCAAGTGTGCTTTGTATTGTGTTGTTGGTTCTGTATGCTATGTTCAGTTCTTGTTTCTTTAGTATATTACCCACCCTTTGTGTTACTTTGCTGTTGTAAGTCATTATGTGCCACTTGTTGCTTACTGTATGCTGATTTGTTGTGTATTGTGTTTCATGGTTATGTGTTGTTTGGTTTTGTATTTTGTGGTTTATTTTGTCTACTCTCTTTGCATCATATACATTCTCCTGCCCCCCCATGAACCATGGACCTTGCCGTTGGTGGGGAGGCTTGCGTGCCTCAGCGATACAGATGGCCGTACCGTAGGTGCAACCACAACGGAGGGGTATCTGTTGAGAGGCCAGACAAACATGTGGTTCCTGAAGAGGGGCAGCAGCCTTTTCAGTAGTTGCAGGGGCAACAGTCTGGATGATTGACTGATCTGGCCTTGTAACACTAACCAAAACAGCCTTGATCTGCTGGTACTGCAAACGGCTGAAAGCAAGGGGAAACTACAGCCGTAATTTTTCCCGAGGGCATGCAGCTTTACTGTATGGTTAAATGATGATGGCGTCCTCTTGGGTAAAATATTCCGGAGGTAAAATAGCCCCCCTTTCGGATCTCCGGGCGGGGACTACTCAAGAGGACGTCGTTATCAGGAGAAAGAAAACTGGCGTTCTACGGATCGGAGCGTGGAATGTCAGATCCCTTAATCGGACAGGTAGGTTAGAAAATTTAAAAAGGGAAATGGATAGGTTAAAGTTAGATATAGTGGGAATTAGTGAAGTTCGCTGGCAGGAGGAACAAGACTTTTGGTCAAGTGAATACATGGTTATAAATACAAAATCAAATAGGGGTAATGCAGGAGTAGGTTTAATAATGAATAAAAAGATAGGAGTGTGGGTAAGCTACTACAAACAGCATAGTGAACGCATTATTGTGGCTAAGATAGACACGAAGCCCATGCCTACTACAGTAGTACAAGTTTATGTGCCAACTAGCTATGCACAGGATGAAGAAATTGATGAAATGTTTGATGAGATAAAAGAAATTATTCAGGTAGTGAAGGGAGATGAACATTTAATAGTCATGGGTGACTGGAATTCGAGAGTAGGAAAAGGGAGAGAAGGAAATGATGTGTTGGCAGAAGAGCCAACCACGTGTAGCTAGAGGAGGCCGAAATGCACGCGTTTAAGCTCACGCAAACTGGCGTGAGGTCTGGAACAGGACAATGTAATTAATATTGCCAATAAGGTACGTTGCTGCTGGAATACTTAACTTTAATCCATAATTGGTGTACATCGCTCTTGACGGTACATAATTACAATCTTAATATTAACTGGTAATGGCGCCTTGCTAGGTCGTAGCAAATGACGTAGCTGAAGGCTATGCTAACTATCGTCTCGGCAAATGAGAGCGTATTTGTCAGTGTAGCATCGCTAGCAAAGTCGTGTGTACAACTGGGGCGAGTGCTAGGAAGTCTCTCTAGACCTGCCGTATGGCGGCGCTCGGTCTGCAATCACTGACAGTGGCGACACGCGGGTCCGACGTATACTAATGGACCGCGGCCGATTTAAAGGCTACCACCTAGCAAGTGTGGTGTCTGGCGGTGACACCACAGGAAACATAGTAGGTGAATATGGATTGGGGTTAAGAAATGAAAGAGGAAGCCGTCTGGTAGAATTTTGCACAGAGCATAACTTAATCATAGCTAACACTTGGTTCAAGAATCATGAAAGAAGGTTGTGTACATGGAAGAATCCTGGAGATACTAGTAGGTATCAGATAGATTATATAATGGTAAGACAGAGATTTAGGAACCAGATTTTAAATTGTAAGACATTTCCAGAGGCAGATGTGGACTCTGACCACAATCTATTGGTTATGAACTGTAGATTAAAACTGAAGAAACTGCAAAAAGGTGGGAAATTAAGGAGATGGGATCTGGATAAACTGAAAGAACCAGAGGTTGTTCAGAGTTTCAGGGAGAGCATAAGGGAACAATTGTCACAAATGGGGGAAAGAAATACAGTAGAAGAAGAATGGGTAGCTCTGAGGGATGAAGCAGTGAAGGCAGCAGAGGATCAAGTAGGTAAAAAGACGAGGGCTAGTAGAAATCCTTGGGTAACAGAAGAAATATTGAATTTAATTGATGAAAGGAGAAAATATAAAAATGCAGTAAATGAAGCAGGCAAAAAGGAATACAAATGTCTCAAAAATGAGATCAACAGGAACTGCAAAATGGCTAAGCAGGGATGGCTAGAGGACAAATATAAGGATGTAGAGGCTTGTCTCACTAGGGGCAAAATAGATACTGCCTACAGGAAAATTAAAGAGACCTTTGGAGAACAGAGAGCCACTTGTATGAATATCAAGAGCTCAGATGGAAACCCAGTTCTAAGCAAAGAAGGGAAAGCAGAAAGGTGGAAGGAGTATATAGAGGGTCTATAAAAGGGCGATGTACTAGAGGACAACATTATAGAATTGGAAGAGGATGTAGATGAAGATGAAATGGGAGGTACGATACTGCGTGATGAGTTTGACAGAGCTCTGAAAGACCTAAGTCGAAACAAGGCCCCGGGAGTAGACAACATCCCATTAGAACTACTGATAGCCTTGGGAGAGCCAGCCCTGACAAAACTCTACCATCTGGTGAGCAAGATGTATGAGCCAGGCGAAATACCCTCAGACTTCAAGAAGAACATAATAATTCCAATCCCAAAGAAAGCAGGTGTTGACGGATGTGAAAATTACCGAACTATCAGTTTAATAAGTCACAGTTGCAAAATACTAACACGAATTCTTTACAGACGAATGGAAACACAGGTAGAAGCCGACCCTGGGGAAGATCAGTTTGGATTCCGTAGAAATGTTGGAACACGTGAGGCAATACTGACCTTACGACTTATCTTAGAAGAAAGATTAAGGAAAGGCAAACCTACGTTTCTAGCATTCGTAGACTTAGAGAAAGCTTTTGACAATGTTGACTGGAATACTCTCTTCCAAATTCTGAAGGTGGCAGGGGTAAAATACAGGGAGCGAAAGGCTATTTACAATTTGTACAGAAACCAGGTGGCAGTTATAAGAGTCGAGGGGCATGAAAGGGAAGCAGTGGTTGGGAAGGGAGTGAGACAGGGTTGTAGCCTCTCCCCAATATTATTCAATCTGTATATTGAGCAAGCAGTAAAGGAAACAAAAGAAAAATTTGGTGTAGGTATTAAAAGCCATGGAGAAGAAATAAAAACTTTGAGGTTTGCCGATGACATTATAATTGTGTCAGACACAGCAAAGGACTTGGAAGAGCAGTTGAGCGGAATGGACAGTGTCTTGAAAGGAGGGTATAAGATGAACATCAGCAGGAGCAAAACGAGGATAATGGAATGTAGTCGAATTAAGTCGGGTGATGCTGAGGGAATTACATTAGGAAATGGGACACTTAAAGTAGTAAAGGAGTTTTGCTATTTGGGGAGCAAAATAACTGATGATGGTCGAAGTAGAGAGGATATAAAATGTAGACTAGCAATGGCAAGGAAAGCGTTTCTGAAGAAGAGAAATTTGTTAACATCGAGTATAGATTTAAGTGTCAGGAAGTCGTTTCTGAAAGTACACTCCTGGAAATTGAAATAAGAACACCGTGAATTCATTGTCCCAGGAAGGGGAAACTTTATTGACACATTCCTGGGGTCAGATACATCACATGATCACACTGACAGAACCACAGGCACATAGACACAGGCAACAGAGCATGCACAATGTCGGCACTAGTACAGTGTATATCCACCTTTCGCAGCAATGCAGGCTGCTATTCTTCCATGGAGACGATCGTAGAGATGCTGGATGTAGTCCTGTGAAACGGCTTGCCACGCCATTTCCACTTGGCGCCTCAGTTGGACCAGCGTTCGTGCTGGACGTGCAGACCGCGTGAGACGACGCTTCATCCAGTCCCAAACATGCTCAATGGGGGACAGATCCGGAGATCTTGCTGGCCAGGGTAGTTGACTTACACCTTCTAGAGCACGTTGGGTGGCACGGGATACATGCGGACGTGCATTGTCCTGTTGGAACAGCAAGTTCCCTTGCCGGTCTAGGAATGGTAGAACGATGGGTTCGATGACGGTTTGGGTGTACCATACACTATTCAGTGTCCCCTCGACGATCACCAGTGGTGTACGGCCAGTGTAGGAGATCGCTCCCCACACCATGATGCCGGGTGTTGGCCCTGTGTGCCTCGGTCGTATGCAGTCCTGATTGTGGCGCTCACCTGCACGTCGCCAAACACGCATACGACCATCATTGGCACCAAGGCAGAAGCGACTCTCATCGCTGAAGACGACACGTCTCCATTCGTCCCTCCATTCACGCCTGTCGCGACACCACTGGAGGCGGGCTGCACGATGTTGGGGCGTGAGCGGAAGACGGCCTAACGGTGTGCGGGTCTGTAGCCCAGCTTCATGGAGACGGTTGCGAATGGTCCTCGCCGATACCCCAGGAGCAACAGTGTCCCTAATTTGCTGGGAAGTGGCGGTGCGGTCCCCTACGGCACTGCGTAGGATCCTACGGTCTTGGCGTGCATCCGTGCGTCGCTGCGGTCCGGTCCCAGGTCGACGGGCACGTGCACCTTCCGCCGACCACTGGCGACAACATCGATGTACTGTGGAGACCTCACGCCCCACGTGTTGAGCAATTCGGCGGTACGTCCACCCGGCCTCCCGCATGCCCACTATACGCCCTCGCTCAAAGTCCGTCAACTGCACATACGGTTCACGTCCACGCTGTCGCGGCATGCTACCAGTGTTAAAGATTGCGATGGAGCTCCGTATGCCACGGCAAACTGGCTGACACTGACGGCGGCGGTGCACAAATGCTGCGCAGCTAGCGCCATTCGACGGCCAACACCGCGGTTCCTGGTGTGTCCGCTGTGCCGTGCGTGTGATCATTGCTTGTACAGCCCTCTCGCAGTGTCCGGAGCAAGTATGGTGGGACTGACACACCGGTGTCAATGTGTTCTTTTTTCCATTTCCAGGAGTGTATTTGTTTGGAATGTAGCCATGTATGGAAGTGAAACATGGACGATAAATAGTTTGGACAAGAAGAGAATAGAAGCTTTCGAAATGTGGTGCTACAGAAGAATGCTGAAGATTAGATGGGTAGATCACATAACTAATGAGGAGGTATTGAACAGAATTGGGGAGAAGAGGAGTTTGTGGCACAACTTGACAAGAAGAAGGGACCTGTTGGTAGGACATGTTCTGAGGCATCAAGGGATCACAAATTTAGCATTGGAGGGCAGTGTGGACGGTAAAAATCGTAGAGGGAGACGAAGAGATGAATACACTAAGCAGATTCAGAAGGATATAGGTTGCAGTAAGTACTGGGAAATGAAGAAGCTTGCACAGGATAGAGTAGAATGGAGAGCTGCATCAAACCAGTCTCAGCACTGAAGACCACAACAACAACAACATTCTCCTGTGCAGTTCGTTTTATTGTGTTCAGTTCTTGTGTGTAATTGTGTTTGTTCAAGGGTATTTTGTTCAGTCTGTGTAGTAAAAATCTGAAGCTGGCTTCATTGTGAGTTATGGAGTGACTGGATTGGTTATGAATAATGGTGCTGGTGATTGTTGGTTTTCTGTAGATTGTGAATTCGTGTTTTTTGTTTCTTTTGTGTATGGTGAAATCTATGAAATTGAGTTTTTCATTTGTTTGCGTTTCGATGGTAAGCTGTATTTGTGGGTATATAGAATTTATGTTGTCATGAAGTTCCTTTATGTGGGGCTGTGGTTAATATATTAAGCAAATTATGTCATCTACATATCTGCACTTATATATTATGTTGTACTGTTTTGGTATTACTATTTTGTCAAAGATTTTTTTCTCTATGTGACTGAGAAAAATGTCAGCCAGGTGGCCACTGATGGGGAATCCCATAGGCAGTCTATTTTGTTGTGCATATAATCTGTTGTTGAATGTGAAGTAGTTTTTTCTGTGATGAGCTTGAGGATGGCTGATATTTCTTGTATGTTTGTTGTGGGTATATTTCCTTGTAGTTGAAGGTTTCTTTCTATGATGTTGACGGCTTCTTCTGTTGGGATGTGTGTGTACATGGAAATTATATAAAATGAAATCAATGTTGCTGTGTTTGGTATGTTTTCATTTCTTATTTTTTCTGTTAAGTCACTTGAGTTCTTTAGACTTCCGTTTTCAGTGTATTTCTAATATGTCTGTAGCAGAGTGTCCCTGTGTTTGGCTAAATAGTATGTAGGTGCTTTGATAAAGTGTGTCAGTGGACATAAAGGTATTCCTGGTTTGTGAAATTTAGGCAATGATTTTATGGTGGGGGCCTTGGGATTTTTCTGTATCGTTCATTTAATCTGTGTTTCTGTGAAAATTGTTTCTCTGCTTCTCAGGGTTTTCTGTAACTTGTTTTGGTATCGGTTTGTTGGATCACTACTTAATTCTGTAATGTTGTTACTTAGGATGAATTCTAATGTTTTGTCAATGTATTCCTGTTTGTTTATGACTACTATTGAATTACACTTGTCGAATTTTGTGATTATGGCATTTTCTTATGTTAATTAGTTCTGTAGTTTTCCGTGTGTTTTTTCATCAGCAGTCCTTGTGTTTTCTTTTATGGTGGTAGAAGATCTATACAAATAACACCCACACCAAAACTACTTATGACAAGAAAAAAAAATTTTCTCCCTCCCTTTCTCTCTCGTTCTCTTTCTCTCTCTGCCTCTGTCATGAAAACACCGACACACATACTCGCACTCAAACAAACCAAACACCACAGATGCCAAATACACCTCAAACTCGTGCGCCTCAGCCAGCCATCGCGATACGAAACAAATGAATACTACACAGCCATAACAACACGTAATTGCGGCGAAAACTCTGCGTATATATTGAAAATTCGGAGAAAGCGCAGTGTCAAGCGACCATACGTCACGAAATCTGCCTATTCACATCGCCAACAACATATGAGAAAGCACCACAACATTAAAACTGTAAGTTACACACGATAAACGCGATATATACTCATTTCCGTTTGTAAATGCATAATAAACAGAAAAATAAAAAATTACGTTTTGCCGTTTGCAGATGAGACGTTGTAGATTGTGTAGCAGAATAGCTACCAAAATAAATGTTAAATAGTATCATGTAAGGTATGTAAACCAACGCATACACCCACTCTTTTTCCCAATTAGCTATAAATAGAACTTTGACATAATGTTATAAACAACACATAGTGCATCATGTCGTTAATAATCATCTCAACTGTGAACTATGAACAAATGAAGTATAATATTTTACAACAATTATTCATTCACAATTGTAAATATTATGTACCAAACGTTTCGCTAAAAATTATTATGTAACAACAATTTTACAGTTAGAAAATAAAAAATAACCCACTGAAGATAGCACAAAATGTGCTGAAACTTGTCTGGGTGAAAAAAAACAGAAAAAAGGTGCCTTGCATAAGGCGGAATTCCTCTTCCCATTTTTATGCCCATTTTCGTGGCACTGGATGTTTTACTGTCAAACTTGTTGTCCCAACCAGAACTCATTTTCGTGTCAGCATCAGCTATAAACAGAAAATCGCCCTCTAAAATTGAGGAATTTACGAGAAAAGTTTTGGAAATAATCACTGGCGACCAGTGAATACGGTAGTCAACCCGTGTAAGTGATCGCTGTGAAACAATGTCCGCAAATTTTAGTTCTAGGCGTCACAGTCCAGTTTCCGGTACACACTTTCCGAAGATACAAGAGGGAGGTCGAGAGGTGACGAAAAAAGATGATGCTCCACGCGTGTCATCGCGTAGACACAAGTTTGCTTAAACGTATCCGCAGTCTTGTTAGTCGCCAGGGAAACAGCCTCCGCTTGTTAGCGCTGTGGGTGAGACTGACGACACCTCTGCGACGATTGTGTTTTAATGGCTCTGACCACTTAACATCTGAAGTCATCAGTCCCCTAGACTTACACCTACCTAAACCGAACTAACCTAAGGACATCACACACATCCACGCCCGAGGCAGAATTCGAACCTGCGACCGTAGCCGTGGCGCGGTTCCAGACTGAAGCGCCTAGAACCGCTCGGCCATACCGGCTGGCGATTGTGTTTTAAATCCCTGTCCGGACATCCGGGTATACTTTTCTTATTGTTTCCGTAAATTAGTAAGGGGAATACCTGCGTCATACCGGGCGTTTCAAAATGAATTTCGGAGTTTTAAGGCTTTGTAGCATTTAACCCGCCAGGGTAGCCGAGAACGCTAATGCGCTGCTTCCTGTACTCGGGTAGGCGCGGTGGCCCTGGATCGAATCCTCCCGGCGGATTAACGACGAGGGCTGGTATGCCGGCCAGCCTGGATGTAGTTTTTAGACAGTTTTCCACATCCAGCTATGTGAATACCGGGCTGGTCCCCACGAATCACCTCAGTTACACGACTCGCAGACATTCGAAAACGTTCGCACCGTTCCATGGCTTACACTAGACGCTGACAGCTGGGGTACACTACGTATGTCCAGGGAGGGGGAGGGGGGGGGGGGAGGGAGGGGTTTGGGATGGTGGGAGGAAGGGCATCCGGCCACCCTCTGCAACTAACACTGCCAAATCCATAATAACAAGGCCGACTCCGCGTGACGCAGGACAAAGGCTGAAAGAAAGAAAGGCTTTCTAGAATTTATTACTTTCAACTTACAGTTATAAATCATGCATTAAATGAAATAGCAACACAAACAGTTTTGTCTGTACATCGGTGCACATGCACTGTTTTCTATGTCTTTCGTTAGAAAACGCTTGTAGCAAAGATGGCAACTCGTGATCAAAAAGATTTCTCTTCTTTTACTGTTTGCAAGGACCGAATCTGTTGTTACAGTGCAATATGTGTTCCGTATTAATTTCCATCGTAATCTTCCAAGTGATAATAGCATCCATAGATGGTATCTCCAGTTTGAAGACACCTGCTGTCTTTGCGCAGGGAAGAGTACGGGATGACCAAGAGTGACTGAAAAACGCTTTAAACGAGTGAGATAGTCCTTCATGCTTAGCCCCAATAAATTAGTTCGAAAAGCTGGATGTGAATTAGCAGTTCACAAGTCGACTGTGTTAGTAACTATGTTAGCAATTACAGTGATGTCTTAGTGAAGACTTTTAAGGAGACACTTACAACTGCTTTCTTATGATTTGCATTTGTTACAGACTCTAAAGTCTGCATACTACGGTTTACGCGAAAACTTTGCAAACGAAATGTGGCTGCATGAAGACAAAAATTTTCTGGATTGCGTAGTCTTCAGTGATGAATCGCCATTTCATTTAAGTGGAAATATGGAGACTCGTAATGTGCATGTCCGACGCTCAGAAAATCCCCACAAGATTGTACCCTTGCTACGAGACTCCCCTAAATTGAATGTCTTTTGTGCCGTATCCCAGCGGAAAGGTTATGAGCCTATGAAGCAACTGTAACTGGCGTGCCGGCCGGAGTGGCCGAGCGGTTCTAGGTGCTACAGTCTGGAACTGCGCGGCCGCTACGGTCGCAGGTTCGAATCCTGCCTCGGGCATGGATGTGTGTGATGTCCTTAGGTTAGTTAGGTTGAAGTAGTTAAGAAGTTCTAGGGGACAGACGACCTCAGAAGTTAAGTCCCATAGTGGTCAGAGCCATTTGAACCATTTTTGTAATTGGCGATTCTTATCTTTATGCTCTATAACTATGGCTGTTTCCTCAGTTGTAATAAGCTGAACCACAGATACATTACTTTACAGGAAGATGGTGCGCTGCCTCATTGGCGTAATTCGGTACACGATTGGTTAAACGGCGCGTTGCCCGACCACTCGAATGGCCGCAAGAAGCCGGATGAAAGAGCTTGTTTTGCACAGCCTCCACGTTCAACAGATCTGACGCAATGCGATTTGTACCTTTGGGAGTTCGTAAAGGATCATGTGCATGTGCCACCGCAACAAGCTGACCTACCCGGCTTAACGGAATTGTAGCATTTGTTGCAGTAATTACTCCAGACACACTGATCGAGGTTTAGGAAGAACTCACCTATCGAGTTGGTGTGTTTCGCGTGACGAATGGTGCTCACACTGCACGCTTGTGGGGGAAGTGTTTGAACTGCTCTTTCTTTTAGCGTATTATTTATTATTGTAATAAACGCTACAAAATCTTAAAACCCCAATATTCATTTTGAAACACTCGCTACTTTGAAAACAGGCATTGGCCTGCAAAATCGCCTGACCTGAACCCTTTAGAAAATCTGTGGGACATGTTGAAACAGCGGTGAAACGACGATACCAGTAACCCCGCAATTTGGTGGAATCAGAACCTCAGTCAGCGGCTTAACGTACCTGCACAAACTTGTGGATTCACGAACTAACCGAATCCAAGCGGTTATCAAGTCCAAGGGCGAATACACGGTATTAAATTATGCTTGTAATGATTACTCTAAGGGAGACTAATTTGTTGTCCGGTGAGCTTACTTTACTTTATATATGACAAGGGCCTTATTGACCATAGGCCTGTTCTAAGAGCTCTTTCCGTCGATTGCACTGTTTGTCCACTTGGTGCTGATGCTCATCATAAGTGTGTCCACCCGCATGTTATCTGGACACACGGTTCTCGGTCTTCCTCTTCCTCTCCTTCCATCTATTGTCCTGCAGAACGCTATTCTAGGTAATCTATTCTCTATTATTCTTGCTATATGGCCAGCTCAGTTCAACCTTTTCTTCTTTAGCGCATCGACGATGTAACGGTGTTTGCCCAGCTTTCGTAATTCTTCATTTTTTTCTTACCTTCCATTCCATGTCCAAAAATTTCCCTCGTGTTTTTCTCTCAAATATTAACAGTCTTCTTCATCTTTTTTTCTTCTAAATGTTAATGCTTCACACCAGTATAATGTTACCGGTACAATGTCCGCCCCGGGTAGGTGAGTGGTCAGCGCGACAATCCTAAGGGCCTGGGTTCGATTCCCGGCTGAGTCGGAGATTTTCTCCGCTCAGGGACTGGGTGTTGTGTTGTCCTAATCATCATCATTTCATCCCCATCGACGCGCAAGTCGCCGAAGTGGCGTCAAACCGAAAGACTTGCACTAGGCGAGCGGTCTACCCGACGGGAGGCCCTCGTCACACGACATTATTATTATTACCGGTACAATTGTTGATTTATGCTAGCGGATTTTGAAGTTAGTACTAACTGATCTTTTCCTTTAGATATTGGTAAAACTAAAAGGTGTTTTATTAGCTATTGCTATATGCGTTGAACTGTTGGTACTGAAAGACTCCCTAAGTAGTTGAAACGGTCAACTGTATTGAAAGTGAGTCCATCTGTTGCCAAAGTCTTCGGACTTTCTTAGCCACGACCAGGTATTCTGCCTTTTGGAAATTTTGGAAATTCGTGGTAAGTTCTTATGGGACCAAACTGCTGATGTCATCTGTCCCTAGGCTAACACACTGCTTAATCCAACTTAAACTAACTTACTCTAAGGACAACACACACACCAATGCCCGAGGGAGGACTCGAACCTCCGACGTGGGGGGCCGCGCGAACGGTGCAACGGAACAGCACCTGAGACCGCGTGGCTACCCTGTGTGGCTATTTTGCCTTTTCTTTATTAACACGCAGTCCTGTTTTCTCAGCGGTTTTGTAATAATTTTGCCTCAATCTGATCAACTGATAACTCATGTATAGAATTTAAAATATAAAATTTATTGTTGTAAAAAGTTTAGAATGACGTTATTGAGTGTTTCCCCTACCATAGGTCCAAGTGATCCAATACTGTGTGAGCCTCTTCCCCCAGCGAGAAAAAAGGTAGTGCCCTACGAGATAGTAAAAGAGGTTGACGTTCTTCGGCGTCTGCAATCGCCCATTTAGGGTTGCCTATCTTATAATCAAAGTACTTGATTATTATATTGCATTTACAAACTCATAACACTAAAATCTCGTTTCATGTGAGCATGAAACCACTTTACATTGTTTATCCATGACCAGTACTGGGTTTCGCGTGACTGCATCTAGCATCTTGCTAGAAGAAATTCACACGCAATGTACCGCCATGCACCTTGTATTTTCAGCCCCACGCCAAGTAATGGTGTTCCGTTGCTGAATGCAGTTCTCCCGGTAGCAACGACTTCTCATTAGTCATGTAGATAAACTTCGTCGATAATTATTAGGAATCAAAAGTTCATTTTCTTGTCTACTTGCATTCAGATCGTACAAATGGCAAAGAGATTTACATTGCAGAAGTCCTCGTCTATAATGTGCGACTCAGTGCAAGAAGCATCCATTAGACTTGCAGCATTCGGTGGTAATGTTAGTTGATCTGTTTCCTTCAGAGAAATATCACTGAAATTTGCATCGCGCTTGCGAAAGTTTAACTGTTCGTCGCTAAATTTCTCGTTTCAGATAGCGTTGCCTCCGGGTTGTGCTTGAAAGTGTTATAAATCAGTTTAAAAGATGTTTTTTGTAAACTTCTGTTGGCATTCAGGTGAAGTTATTAAAGTTATTAGACAACAACTAGCTTTCACTATTTTTAGATATTTAGTACCAGTGCATTTTCGGTGGCGTATCTCCTAGTGACTATCTCGACTCTTAGGGCGTCGGTGCAGCGGTGAAGGGCGAAATGTTTTACTGCCATTTTGAGGAACCTGTGAAATGTTATTGCTATGAAAATATTACTACAGATTTTTACTGTTCGCCTACAGATAGTGTGTTGCCGCTAGACTAGTTAAAGCGTTAAACGAGCAAAAATATACCACTAATTCTTATATTTGTTACGAGGCAGTTAAAGACATACTGCAGTTATGGAACTGAGCTTTACATTGTAAATATATTGCGCAAATGCAACAAAACTGTTGAACTTCAACAAACAGTTCGTCTCTCCGAGCTCTGATAGCAAATCGATGATTTAGGTTCTTACTTGAAGGTGGATCTAAGCCTATTAATATAATAAATTCAATCAATTTACACAATAACACTCCTCGCTCAATTACTGATGAGCCAAAGTAGCTTTGAAGATTGCAGTTTACCGAATAGAAGTGCTGAGAAACGTAAAATAGATTATGCAGAAGACCAGTACCTTCACTCAACTTGGAGAACGGTTAAAGCAAACATCAGCTAGAGCATGGAAATGCACCACATTAGAACAACATTTACTAACTTATATCCTTCTCACTCGAACATACACACACCAAAAAAAGTTTTGCATCACCTCGGTTCCGAGAGTTCTGGAACCTGCACAGAAAATTGGAATAGAGATCAACATAAACATCATTTCCGCTCTTTTTATTGCTCATGAAAACCACACATTACATGTTGTACCACCATACAGCGAGACCTTCAGAGGTGGTGGTTCAGATTGCTGTACACACCGGTACCTCTAATACCCAGTAGCATGTCCTCTTGCATTGATGCACGCGTGTATTCGTCGTGGCATACTATCTACAAGTTCATCAAGGCGCTGTTGGTCCAGATTGTCCCACTCCTCAACGGCGATTCGGCGTAGATCCCTCAGAGTGGTTGGTGGGTCACGTCGTCCATAAACAGCCCTTTTCAATCAATCCCAGGCATGGTCCATAGCGTTCATGTCTGGAGAACATGCTGGCTACTCTAGTCGAGCGATGTTGTTACCTCGAAGGAAGTCATTCTCAAGATGTGCACGATGGGGGCGCGAATTGTCGTCAACGAAAACGAATGCCTCGCCAATTTGCTGCCGATATTGTTACACCATCGGTCGGAGGATGGCATTCACTTATCGTACACCCATTACGGTGCCTTCCATGACCACCAGCGGCGTACATCGGCCCCACATAATGCCACCCCAAAGTATCAGGGAACCTCCACCTTGCTGCACTCGCTGGACAGTGTGTCTAAGGCGTTCATCCTGACCGGGTTGCCTCCAAACACGTCTCCGACGATTGTCTGGTTGAAGACATATGCAATACTCGTCGGTGAAGAGAACGTGATGCCAATCCTGAGCGGTCCATTCGGCATGTTGTTGGGCCCATCTGTACCGCGCTGCATGGTGTGGTTGCCAAGATGGACCTCGCCATGGACGTCGGGACTGAAGTTGCGCATCATGCAGCCTATTGCGCACAGTTTGAGCCGTAACACGACCTCCCGTGGCTACACGAAAAGTATTATTCAACATGGTGGCGTTGTTGTCTGGATTCCTCCGAGCCATAATCCGAGGTAGCGGTCGTCCAGTGCAGTAGTAGACCTTGGGCGGCCTAAGCGAGGCATGTCATCGACAGTTACTGTCTCTCTGAATCTTCTCCATGACCGAACAACGTCGCTTTGGTTGACACCGAGATGCCTGGACACTTCTCTTATTGAGAGCCCTTCCTGGCACAGAGTAACAATGAGAATGGGATCGAACCGCGATATTAACCGTCTAGGCATGGTTGAACTGCAGACGACACGAGCTGTGTTCCTCTTGCTGGTGGAATGACTGAAACTGATCGGCTGTCGGACCCCCTCCGCGTAATAGGCGCTGCTCATGCATGGTTGTTTGCATCTTTGGGCAGGTTTAGTGACATCTCTGAACAGTCAACGGCACTGTGTCTGTCATCCAATATCCACAGTCAACGTCTATCTTCAAGAGTTCTGGGAACTGGGGTGATGCAAAACTTTTTTTGATGTGTATAGTTTACAGCAATTTAGTAAGGCGCGGGAACGTAGTAAGGCGTCAAAATTACGCAAGAAAAACAATTAGGGATACTGAAAACAGAAGCCCGAAAGTTCCTAAGGAAAATAATGTGTGTGTGTGTGTGTGTGTGGGCGCGCGCTATCCACAGAGATACGTTTTTTTTTTTAATGGAACCCTATACTTTTTATAACTGCATTCTATAGTTCCTGGGAATACAGTTACAGTGATATAGTAGAATTTGAGAGCACGGTGGCTGCAACCAACATTAGCGGTGCAAAAACACCGCCAAGCAGAGCTCTCGTGCTACGTTGTGTGAGAATGTCAACATATTTGCCTGTTTACTTGTCTGCACCGCAGGCCCCTCATTTCTGCTTCAACATTCCTTGCGTGCTGAGATGTACACCAACGAGGAGAGACTGCATATACTACTTGTACAGGGTGTTTCAAAAATGACCGGTATATTTGAAACGGCAATAAAAACTAAACGAGCAGCGATAGAAATACACCGTTTGTTGCAATATGCTTGGGACAACAGTACATTTTCAGGCAGACAAACTTTCGAAATTACAGTAGTTACAATTTTCAACAACAGATGGCGCTGCGGTCTGGGAAACTCTATAGTACGATATTTTCCACATATCCACCACGCGTAGCAATAATATGGCGTAGTCTCTGAATGAAATTACCCGAAACCTTTGACAACGTGTCTGGCGGAATGGCTTCACATGCAGATGAGATGTACTGCTTCAGCTGTTCAATTGTTTCTGGATTCTGGCTGTACACCTGGTCTTTCAAGTGTCCCCACAGAAAGACGTCACAGGTGTTCATGTCTGGCGAATAGGGAGGCCAATCCACGCCGCCTCCTGTATGTTTCGGATAGCCCAAAGAAATCACACGATCATCGAAATATTCATTCAGGAAATTAAAGACGTCGGCCGTGCGATGTGGCCGGGCACCATCTTGCATAAACCACGAGGTGTTCGCAGTGTCGTCTAAGGCAGTTTGTACCGCCACAAATTCACGAAGAATGTCCAGATAGCGTGATGCAGTAATCGTTTCGGATCTGAAAAATGGGCCAATGATTCCTTTGGAAGAAATGGCGGCCCAGACCAGTACTTTTTGAAGATGCAGGGACGATGGGACTGCAACATGGGGCTTTTCGGTTCCCCATATGCGCCAGTTCTGTTCATTGACGAAGCCGCCCAGGTAAAAATAAGCTTCGTCAGTAAACCAAATGCTGCCCACATGCATATCGCCGTCATCAATCCTGTGCACTATATCGTTAGCGAATGTCTCCCGTGCAGCAATGGTAGCGGCGCTGAGGGGTTGCCGCATTTGAATTTTGAATGGATAGAGGTGTAAACTCTGGCGCATGAGACGATACGTGGACGTTGGCGTCATTTGGACCGCAGCTGCAACACGGCGAACGGAAACCCGAGGCTGCTGTTGGATCACCTGCTGCACTAGCTGCGCATTGCCCTCCGTGGTTGCCGTACGCGGTCGCCCTACCTTTCCAGCACGTTCATCCATCATGTTCCCAGTCCGTTGAAATTTTTCAAACAGATCCTTTATTGTATCGCTTTTCGGTCCTTTGGTTACATTAAACCTCCGTTGAAAACTTCGTCTTGTTGCAACAACACTGTGTTCTAGGCGGTGGAATTCCAACACCAGAAAAATCCTCTGTTCTAAGGAATAAACCATGTTGTCTACAGCACACTTGCACGTTGTGAACAGCACACGCTTCCAGCAGAAAGACGACGTACAGAATGGCGCACCCACAGACTGCGTTGTCTTCTGTATCTTTCACATCACTTGCAGCGCCATCTGTTGTTGAAAATTGTACCTACAGTAATTTCTAAAGTTTGTCTGCCTGAATATGTACTGTTGTCCCAAGCATATTGCAACGAACGGTGTATTTCTATCGCTGCTCGTTTAGTTTTTATTGCCGTTTCAAATATACCGGTCATTTTTGAAACACCCTGTATATGGTGAATGTAAAAGAAATCCCGTAAAAAGATTATAGCGGTATAGGGCTATCTCGGGCTCGCCATGTCCGGCGCGCCAGGCATTTGCACGAATTATTAAGACGCTAGTGGACAGGCTGCTTGAACGTCAAAAAGAGTACAAGAAAGAAGGCTGCAACTGATAGAGAACACGAAGAAGCTGTTTTGGCTACGATGCTAATGAATCCGCACAGTGGTACGAGATATATTGCAAAGTAATGTTGAATCAGCCAGATGAGGGTCATTCGCATCCTGCATCGACAGAATTTCCGTTCGTATATCTGTCACTAAAAATGGAATGTAGTCGAATTAAGTCGGGTGATGCTGAGGGAATTAGATTAGGAAAAGAGACACTTAAAGTAGTAAAGGAGTGTTGCTATTTGCGAAGAAAAATAACTAATGATGGTCGAAGTAGAGAGGATATAAAATGTAGACTGGCAACGGCAAGGAAAACGTTTCTGAAGAAGAGAAATTTGTTAACATCGAGTATAGATTTAAGTGTCAGGAAGCCGTTTCTGAAAGTATTTATATGGAGTGTAGCCAAGTATGGAAGTGAAACATGGACGATAAATAGTTTGAACAAGAAGAGAATAGAAGCTTTCAAACTGTGGTGCTACAGAAGAATGCTGAAGATTATATGGGTAGATCACATAACTAATGAGGAGGTACTGAATAGAATTGGAGAGAAGAGAAATTTGTGGCACAACTTGACTAGAAGAAGGGATCGGTTGGTAGTGTAGTGTTGGCAGAAGAGCCAACACTGTGTTTCTAGAGGAGGCCGAAATGCACGCGTTTAATTACACGCTGACTGGCGTGAGGTCTGGAACAGGACAATGTCTTGAGAATTTCAATTAAAGTACGTAGATGATGTAATACTTAACTGTAATCCACAATTGTAGAACATCGCTCTTGATGATACATGCTTCACATAATAAATATCAATTGAATACGGCGCCTTGCTAGGTCGTAGCAAATGTAGCTGAAGGCTATGCTAACTATCGTCTCGGCAAATGAGAGCGTATTTGTCAGTGTAGCTTCGCTAGCAAAGTCGGCTGTACAACTGGGGCGAGTGCTAGTAAGTCTCTCTAGACCTGCCGTGTGGTGGCGCTCGGTCTGCTATCACTGACAGTGGCGACACGCGGGTCCGGCGTATACTAATGGACCGCGGCCGATTTAAAGGCTACCACCTAGCAAGTGTGGTGTCTGGCGGTGACACCACAGGTAGGACATGCTCTGAGGCGTTAAGGGATCACCAATTTAGTATTGGAGGGCAGCGTGGAGGGTAAAAATCGTAGAGGGAGACCAAGGGGTGAATACACTAAGCAGATTCAGAAGGATGTAGGTTGCAGTAGATACTGGGAGATGAAGAAGCTTGCACAGGATAGAGTAGCATGGAGAGCTGCATGAAACCAGTCTCAGGACTGAAGACCACAACAACAACTACATCAGGCAATCGACGTCCGTGATTTCACTTACAGAATTATGTTGGTTTCCCTTCAGCAACTGAGAGAAAACCCTACGTTTTTCAAACGTGTGCTCTTCATCGATGAAGTAACGTTTACTAACCAAGCTAATGTAAATTTGCATAACATGCACTAATGGGCATCCGAAAATCGACATTGGCTTTGTCAGGTGTAACATCAACGGCCGTGGAGCGTATGGTGCGGTATCATAGGAAATTAAGCTGTGGGACCTTACTTCATCTTAGGCGATCTAAACGAACATTCATATGCACATCTGACGAACATTCTGCCGTTTTTTCTAGAAGAGGTACCACTATGTATTCGTCAGCGTATGTCTCTGCAACAAAACGATTGTGCAGCTCACACGTCCCGTGTTGCAACGCAAATGCTGAGTGAGAACTTTCCTGGACGTAGGATAAGACTAAATTTTGTTGTCAAGTACCCTTCGAGGTCCCACCATTTGAGTCCTCTTGATTTCCTTCTTTGGGGAACACTCTAAGATGCAGTCTTTGACGACGCCCCAACTACGTCAGACGATGTGTGTCGTCGAGTCGCCAGTGCATGCTCTACCGTATCATCCACTGTAATTACATCTTCCATCGTTCCTTCGAACGGCGATTGCAAATGTGCCTTTCATTCCATGGTCAACAATATGAACACATGCTTAAATAAAAGATGAAGTTTTTTTTCTTTTTTCTCTTTTTTTAAGACAAAATTTATATTATGTGATTTGGGTCGTTACCAAATCATTGTTAGTAAATTGTTGATTTAATTTACGTTTGCATGAAATTGCCTCGCACTGTCAAATAAGTCGACAGCGTGTATTGCAGGTAGCTGGTAACACTGTCATTACGCACTTACGTTCAGCGTAAAACGACGTTTCGTTAAGAAGAAAGTTTTGCGGTGTACAGGTGGCCACCAAAGTATTTTTAATAACATGTTTAGTTCAACGAATGTATCCCATCTGATATAATTTAGAACTGTGTAGGTAGAGACAGCTAACCGACAGCATGTGCTCTAAGAAGCAGACAGCCATGTACGGGAAAAGATAGGTCAAATCTTCCTTAGAGGTTTAATACATTAGTGGCTTTTTGCATGGCTTACGACTTCATTGTTTTTGAAGAATGAATTGTTGATTTCTCTGTTTCAGATCACATAAATCTGGGAGAAAACACAAATGTGAAATAGATTTCCTAAGCCTTTTGTGATATGCTAGCCTCTAGCGTACGTCGTATTTCCATATACAACATTCGTAGGTAAACCTGTATCCAGGCCGTACTTTCATTCAAGGGGATATAAAGCTTTATTCTCATAGCGCAGGCCTACCTTACGGTATACAACTACGCACCTTGGTCCGAGAAACCTGCTGGCGGTGTTTGCACCGCTAATGCCGATTCCAGCCACATGCTCTCAAATTCTGGGATGTTTCTCGATTATTTTTTTCACGACCGGTTTCGACATCAACATTAACAAACACTATATCACTGTAATGGTCGAATGCAGTTATAAAAAGTATACGGTTCCATATAAAAAGCGTTCTTACTTCAATATCTCAGTTGATACCAGCGCTAAAAACATTAACCTGACAAAAACATACGTGCCCCTAGAAGCCCAAACATTTACTGAAAAGCGCGCTTCGATATGTGTAACTGTTCACAAAATTAGAGGGGTGTTGCGTCATACGTGACTCACCCTATATACAGTGTGGTCCACTGATTGTAACCGGGCCAAATACCTCACGAAATAAGCATCAAACGAAAAAACTACAAAGAACGAAACTTGTTTAGCTTGAAGGGGGAAACCAGACGGCCCTATGGTTGGCCCTTAGATGGCGCTGCCATAGCTCAAACGGATATCAACTGCGTTTTATTTTAAATATGAATCCCCATTTTTTCTACATATTCGTGTAGTACGTAAAGAAATATGAATGTTTTAGTTGGGCCACTTTTTTCGCTCTGTGATAGATGGCGCTGTAATAGTCACAAACGTATAAGTACGTGGTATCACGTAACACTCTGCCAGTGCGGACGGTATTTGCTTCGTGATACATTACCCGTGTTAAAATGGACCGTTTACCAGTTGCGGAAAAGGTGGATATCGTTTGATGTATGGCTATTGTTATCAAAATACCCAACGGGCGTGTGCTATGTATGCTGCTCGGTATCCTGGACGACATCATCCAAATGTCCGGACCGTTCGCCGTATAGTTACCTTATTTAAGGGAACAGGAAGTGTTCAGCCACATGTGAAACGTCAACCACGAACTGCAACAAATGATGATGCCCTAGTAGGTGTTTAAGCTGCTGTCGCGGCTAATCCGCACATCAGTACCAGACAAATTGCGCGAGAATCGGGAATCTCAAAAACGTCGGTGTTGAGAATGCTACATCAACATCGATTGCACCCGTACCATATTTCTATGCACCAGAAATTGTACTTTGAACGTCGTATACAGTTCTGCCACTGGGCACAAGAGAAATTACGGGACGATGACAGATTTTTTGCACGCGTTGTATTTAGCGCCGAAGCGTCATCCACCAACAGCGGTAACGTAAATCGGCATAATATGCACTATTGGGCAACGGAAAATCCACGATGGCTGCGACAAGTGGAACATCAGCGACCTTGGCGGGTTAATGTATGGTGCAACATTATGGGAGGAAGGATAATTGGCCCCCATTTTATCGATGGCAATCTAAATGGTGCAGAATATGTGATTTCCTACGTAATGATCTACCGATGTTACTACAAGATGTTTGACTGCATGACAGAATGGCGATATACTTCCAAAATGATAGATGCCCGGCACATAGCTCGCGTGCGGTTGAAGCGATATTGAATAGCATATTTCATGACAGGTGGATTGGTCGTCGAAGCACCATAACATGGCCCGCACGTTCACCGGATCTGATGTCCCCGGATTTCTTTCTGTGGGGAAAGTTGAAGGATATTTGCTATCGTGATCCACCGACAACGTCCGACAACATGCGTCAGCGCATTGTCAATGCATGTGCGAACATTACGGAAGGCGAACTACTCGCTGCTGAGAGGAATGTCGTTACACGTATTGCCAAATGCACTGAGATTGACGGACATCATTTTCAGCATTTATTGCATTACTTTGGTATTTACAGGTAATCACGCTGTAACAGTTTGCGTTCTCAGAAATGATAAGTTCACAAAGGTACGTGTATCACATTGGAACAACCGAAATAAAATGTTCAAACGTACCTACAATCTGTATTTTAATTTTAAAAAAACCTACCTGTTACCAACTGTTCGTCTAAAATTGTTATCCATATGTTTTTGACTATCACAGCGCCATCTATCACAAAGCGAAAAAACTGATCCATCTAAAACATTCATACTTCTTTACATACTACACGAATATGTAATAAAAATGGGGGTTCCTATTTAAAAAAAAAAACGCAGTTGATATCCGTTTGACCTATGGTAGCACCGCCTAGCCGCCAACCATAGCACCATCTATACAGGAGACTGAAGGCAGTCTGAGAGGTGGCATGAGCCCCCTCTCATATTTCTATCTTACGATTTTCCTCTCTAATTGCATGCAGTGAAAAGTCGCTATTCCTTCACACGTGGACTTCCCACGCAGCGTCTCTCGTCACCCGGGTGGTCCGGTGACAGGCGGGCTCTGCTGGTCTGGAAAGGGTTAAGCCGACGGGTGTGAGGAAGTCGAGTGAATGCTTTGCAGACGCCGACATTGTCAAAAGACACGCCCGGAGGGGTCTGAAGTAGCGGCTGGGCTAGAGGTTCCGTTACTTCGCAGAATCTTAGCGAAAACACTTTCTGGCGGGCTACCAGCGTGGCGTGGGAATGACTTGTGTACCCAGGCAGTCGTGGAGGAAAAATTCCCGCGCTTTCAGCAAAATAGTAACTGTGATTGGCTTGCTCAGGGCATAGCTCCGTGACGTAGCAAAATTAGCGCAGAAATTGGCGCCAAGAATCTCCATTGGTGGAATGGTAGTGCTCCGGCAATGGAGTGGAATTTACCGCCGGTTTTCCAGTTGCTAATTGGAACGTTTAACCATGGCCACTGTCGTGTGGGCGGGAATGTTGAGTGTTCGGCCTGTACGGGTGCTCTTGGTAGTCGGGTCTCGCCTTTCGGTCGAGGACGTCGAAGCAACCAGCCATCGCCTCCGGTACGCCAGATCGTGTTCTGGCAGTTAAGAAGACAGTTTGGTAATGTATGTCCGCAGCACCAGCAGATAGGGATTTTCCTAGGTGATAATCAGAGCTCAGCAGAGCGCGCCTGTTCATCTTTTTCTAACTTTGTTCTGTCTTGAGTAGTAGCAATTAATGTGTGTCTCGCTTAAGATTTGAGTGGCAAGGAATTGGCTCCACATACCACTTCGTCATAAACCTCACAATCTAGTTTAGGGACAACTTCACCTTCACAGCGTTTGTTTGAGTATCCAATTTGAGCCAATGTGATGTATTATAAATGTTTCATATGTTTTTGTTTATTATTTTGTGTTTAGTCTTAATAAATCATATTGTTATTTTGGACAGAACTTTCAATCTGTTAATCGGTAGAGCAACCCATCATTTCTCACTATGTTAATGAAACCTTCCTTTATTTAACTTATTTATCAAATTAAATTATTGCAGGTGCCAAACTCTTTTCTACTCCACTTGCAGGGTTGATTATAGTCAGTTCGTGTATATTTTTTAATCCATGTGCAACAGCAAAAGTCGGAGTTAGAATAGGGGGGGCTTAGAGCATAATTTACATATGTAGATTCTAGAATTTAGTGTTAAATACACTGCTTGCCCCGGCACCTCGCATAAAATGGCGACCCTTAGCCTCGGATCTTTCCTGTGAATCGCTGATAAGCAAGTATTATTAGTAGTAGGCACACTCAGAATTTTTTTTGCTTAATTTTTTATTGATTAATACCCAAGTTTTTTTTCTGGTAGTTCCTCGTTTAGTTTTAAGTAGTGGCGCATGATTACAGTTTTTGTTTTCAGTGTATATATTCTTTTGTTCATTGTTTTTGTGTTCCTTTGATGGTGTGTCCGTATCACATCACACTTTATCGTGTTTGTGTGCGGTTTCTGTACCACAACAAATCGTGCGTATAATTACAGCATTGGAGAGGCGTTGTTGAAATTTTACGTCTATGTGTAAAAATATATGGAGTAGATTAATTTTATTGTGCATTTTAGATAAATTTGTTTTTCATGAATGATAACGAGAAGTAAGGCACGACTATTATCGAGCGAAGCTAAAACAAAAGAGGATAGCATAATGGATAAGGGGCAGTTTACTGACGGGAATTGGTTCGGAGATGAGATGGGCACATATTTAGCAGCACAGGACGACAGGGTCATTGATGAGGAAGGTGATTTGGACGCGATCTTAGAGCAACGTCGCGACTGTGATTATGATAGTGAATTGGAGGATGGAACAGAGACAGGCATACAGGTCGAGACGGTAGCAGAAGTTTATAGTCAAACGAACGAGTGCAGACAGAGACCAGCTCGGTCACGTCAGAGCTCTAGCGCCCAGGTGTCCAGAGTTACATCGCCCATGTTTGAAGAGGATCAAAAAGATGACGTAAACCCAATACTGAGCTTCCTACGATCAATGAAAGAAGAAGCTGATAAACAACGTAAGATGGAGAAGGAAGAAGATGAGAAACAGCGTAAGAAGGAGAAGGAAGAAGATGAGAAACAACGTAAGAAGGAGAAGGAAGAAGATGAGAAACAGCGTAAGAAGGAGAAGGAAGAAGCTGAGAAACAGCGTAAGAAGGAGAAGGAAGAAGCTGACGAACAGCGTAAGAAGGAGAAGGAAGAAGATGAGAAACAACGTAAGAAGCAGAAGGAAGAAGATGAGAAACAGCGTAAGAAGGACACAGAGGAAATAATTTCGCATATAGGGGAAATTCGTGGGGAATTGCTAACAATAAAGAAAGAATGTGGAGAAGCAAAACAGATGTCAATGGTAGCACAAAAAGTAGCAGGCCTAGCAAAAAGGCAGCAACAGGGGCAATGAAAATCGCAAAAGTAACTTCTCAACTTGCAGGTCGCTTGCGACGTGCGACACAAGCCCACGCAAAATCCCTAGCGTTCTTAAAAACCCAAGGTAATATTGCGGTTACGAACATCACGAAACGAATGAAAGAAGTAGAGAGTCGGATAGCAAAACTAGAGCGAAACGGGCACATGAGCACAGCGCGTTCGGATACCAATGATGGAGTACACAGAATTGTGTCTCCGAGGAAAAGCCCGCCGTGCTCTAGCCCAGTGACAGAGTGCAGAACTAACAAGGCACACGCAGAAACACTTAGTAATAGCTCCAATAATTGTAGCCCACTTAGGAGAGTGAATTCGAAGTGCCACTTCCCCTGTGATACAGATGTAGCACATCACAGTTAGCAGCAAGATAGATCAGGACACTCAGCAGACGTGCAAGTATCGGAAACGAGTGACAGCACCAGTGCGAGGATCGGACAGAATTTTGATCACAATCACTTCCTGTCGATACTAAAATTCCAAAAGTTCAGAGATAATGGAGGGTCGATGCATCCCAAGAGCTGGGTTATGCAGTTTACAAATTCATTACCGTCATCATGGCCAACCCTGGCAAAATTAGAATTCATGTGTGGACACATCGAAGGCCAAGCCGCGGAAAAGATGCGGGGTGTGGCAGCGACGTGTCAAACTTATCAGGAATTTGTTGATGCGTTCCTGGGGATCTACTGGTCAAAGGAAACGCAAGACAGGATTAAAGAGGAAATAATATTTTGTCCTGAACTGGAAGTGTCTGGGCAAAGGAGCGCAACCAAATTTTTTGATGATTTACTCAAGAAGAATCAATTTTTAGATAGTCCATATAGCAAGGGAGAAATCATCAAATTTTGTTTTTCCAAATTGCCTGTTAGGTATCAACAGACACTTGTCGGCAAGTGTGGATCTGACATAGAAGCATTCAAGAGTCTGTTGCGCGAACTCGAAGTAGTCTTCGATAAACAAGACGCAAAGGACAGGAAGAAGGCGCAAAATAACAAATACCATGGGCCAGCAAGGGCAGACGACAACAGATCGCATAATCGCGTTCGTCAGTTAGGAAACCAGGGTTACGGAAATCAAGGTTACGCTATTCAAGGTTATGGAAACCAGAGACACGGAAACCAGAACGTCAGGGAACAGGGTCATGTTGGACAAGGAATCTGGGAGAGGAGGAATAACGAATGGCAAAGCGACCGTAATTGGAGAGAGCGAAACCAAGAACAACAGGAGATCCAGGGGATTGAAATTAGACCTGCAAATCCTAATGCACGTCAGAGGAGGGGAGTCTGACAAGGGATTGGCGCTAGTCCATAGGACTCCACCACATCTCTCACACAAAGAAGTTCGTGGAATAATAGTATTTTAAGTGGGGTACATAGTAGAATAGGCAAATATATGAACCTTTCTTCGGGGAACAATAATCGTTGCATTAATAGACTAAGATTGTTAAAGTATTAACACGCTGCGTTTTCTCGCATAAGAATTTACTGCTGTTAACTTTTTTTTGTCTATGTTCGCAATCTCCTCTGTCGTTGCGATAAGAGGCACTACCTTTCCATGAGCAATGTTTTTGTGCTTTCCTATCTGGTGTCCATGTTAAGGGATAAAGATGAGTGACGAGATGTCGCACAAACGGGCGCATACAAGAACGTGCTCTTAGAAGCGGTCTGAGAAGTTGTGATGCGCTCCATAGCGGCCACAACCAGTTCGTGAGACGTTCATACCAATGCTTGCAGGCACGCGTCAGTGCACTGTAAGATTGTGGTACATTGCGTGATTTCGAGGATGAATATGGGCAGTATAGTTTTTGCAGAGCATCGTTGTCTTGCAAGTCGGGGTGAACCTGTAAGCGTTTGACTCCAGTGGTGCCCTAGACGATAGAAATGCGGGCATAAAGCCTACCATGCTAATGTGCTGGTTGGGGATTTAGCGTGCTGCTCGTGACTGTCACAGATGAATAACCAAGGAATTGTACTTGGAGATTCGTGACATACTCTGTAGCTGGCGTGTGTTGGGCGACTGAATCCTCAACAGGAACCACTCTTGGCTTGGTCATATTACATTGCCTCTGGAAAGGTGTGCTTTGATCGCGAATACCGCATAACATAGAAAAAGAAGTTGCAACTATAAATTTATTGTCTTATATAGCCATGGATAACCCAGTCTCTGGAGTTTCAGTGAGGCGTAGTGAGAACTCGGAGGCCATGTCGTACGGCGCGCACATCACTGTCGTCAATAGCAACGAACAGCGAAACATCTCAGCGTAACAGGAATTATGTAAGAGTGTTGTATAAGGTAAAAAAAAAAAATAATTATAATAATAATAATAGAGAGAGTACCATATACTAGGATAAATTAAACTTTAGGATTTTACAATAACTAGATCCTTAATATTGTGGCGGTTTTCTACCACAAGTGTTTGGCGCATGCCTGTTAATATGCTATTTTTCAGGTCACCAAACCACAGACCCGAGATGGAGGGACGACGGGCGAGCGAAAGTAGCATAGTTGCATGTTCATTATAGCACAGTAAAACTTAGACCTGCATAACAACATAATTTAATTAAAACACGTAGAATGTAGATCGTTGGCAAATGGTAGTTAATTCTTGAGCATGTCTACTGTCGATCTACATAATTAATAGTAATATTAGTGTGGGCCCGCACATTTAGCTGTTCATCCAGTGTAGCGTCACACACCATGTACAGTAGTGAGACCGGTCTCTACACAAAGATCAAGATAAATTATTTCCATGTCTAAATTTGATATACAAAGATTTTGTTAAAATTATAGCCATAGATTAATAACTATAAAAGTAAAATAAGAGTGTCTGAAATGACAGACCATCAATGTGTCATTATGTAAATTTATTATAACATAGAAGGTCATGGGAAAAATTTAGGCATAAGATTTTTGTCAGAACTGTGCAGATGACGGGTATCGTGGCAATGCAGAGGCCAGCCAGCGCAAAAACAAGAGGTCTTCGGCTACCTGCAAGAAGGCGAGCGTCCAGTCCTGCAAGCTGACAGTCACCGGGCCGTATACCTGTGGGATTAGGTGGGATCCTCGCCAGGCCACAAGCGAAAGTGAGGCTGGCCGTTGACACTGACACGCGACCCACACGCGACAGCCTGCTAGCTCTCCGGACGCGGCAGCCGTTTGGAGGGATTCCCTGCGGCAGACCACGTTGTCGTGAGTACACGAAGAAGATCACATATCGTGTCAGAACCTGCGCCTCATGTGCCTCAGGACAGAAAGGGACGCTATATACTCACCTGTTTGGGTTTTTACAACTCACTAGCATTGGCCGATCTGCATACACAAAGCAGTATCGTGCCACACTAACAAATGAATGGTCTCATTTCTAACTTCTCCTCTCTATTAGAGAGCAGTTTTAGCAATCGTCGCTCCTAGTTCGATCCTGTATGGATGACCTCACACACTTGTGGAGTCACTCCATGTGCCATCATCCCTCGTCGAACTGCAATATTGGGAAACGTAAAGTACTGTCCAGCGAGAGAAGAGACCTAGACTAGTGATGTATCCCAACAAGTAGACATCAGAGACAATTAATCGACGTGAGGAGAGCCTATCACTGTGTCTTCCTACCGTACTGCCGTGATCATATGCGTGGGTCTTGGTGCAATCTCAACAGAGTACTGCAGATGCTCCAGCACACCCTATTGTCGTTGCAACAACGTAGCAACAACACCCGACGTTTAGCCCTATGTGATGGAATTTGTGAAGTGCTTCGAATATTTCTAACAATGTGATTTAGTGTCTCATTCTCAGCACAGTCGTGAACTTTGTGCAATGTGTACGCACAACTTGATGCCCCATGAACCTTGTTTTTTTTTCTTAAATTTCTTTCTCTAGTGTTGTTTTTGTAATGTATGTTACACCTTGTATGTGTTCGTGTTTTACACTGTAATTCTTATTACAAATTACTGTATTGTTCTCCACACCATGTTTTTTTTGTTTTTTGTATTTATTGTTGTGTGTATCCAAACAGTGTGCCTGAAGTCCCCATAAACTGAAGCAGATACCACCACTGTCATTGTGAATGGACCATCAGTTCAGGGAACATTTTGTAAAGGTTATTCTTGCTGCAGGGAGACAGAATGAATCAGAGGTTGTAATTAGATTCTGAAAGCTCACAAAGAAATTGTTAACTTAAATAGTATCATGTGTGAGTGAGTTCAGGTTAGTTTAATGATTAAAATTGTTGTAACATCTTGGGCATTTAATTGCGGAGCACTTCAACTCTGATTGTAAAGAATAAATTGCTCCATATTTGGCTCACATGCCCGGGCCATATTTAGAGAGTGAATGTCTGTGTGAATCGGTGTTTGGAAGGGGCTCCCTGCGTATGGATGTGTGATGTGAGTGTTAGTGTTCCATATTAAGAAGGTAAAGTTGGCTACATCATAAATAATCCTCCCTCTATGAGCTGCATTTTTCAGTTGCAGTGATTTTCTTTATAGAGTGCAGCATGTGCAGCCAATTTGCGAGATTGTTCTTGGGTGATTGACTCACTACCTTGCTCCTAAGTGAGCCAACCGCTCACCAATTACAATCTAAAATGGCGTAGGGGCTATGAGAGGTGGCATGAGCCCCCTCTCATATTTCTATCTTACGATTTTCCTCTCTAATTGCATGCAGTGAAAAGTCGCTATTCCTTCACACGCGGACTTCCCACGCAGCGTCTCTCGTCACCCGGGTGGTCCGGTGACAGGCGGGCTCTGCTGGTCTGGAAAGGGTTAAGCCGACGGGTGTGAGGAAGTCGAGTGAATGCTTTGCAGACGCCGACATTGTCAAAAGACACGCCCGGAGGGGTCTGAAGTAGCGGCTGGGCTAGAGGTTCCGTTACTTCGCAGAATCTTAGCGAAAACACTTTCTGGCGGGCTACCAGCGTGGCGTGGGAATGACTTGTGTACCCAGGCAGTCGTGGAGGAAAAATTCCCGCGCTTTCTGCAAAATAGTAACTGTGATTGGCTTGCTCAGGGCATAGCTCCGTGACGTAGCAAAATCAGCGCAGAAATTGGCGCCAAGAATCTCCATTGGTGGAATGGTAGTGCTCCGGCAATAGAGTGAAATTTTCTGCCGGTTTTCGAGTTGCTAATTGGAACGTTTAACCACGGCTACTGTCGTGGGGGCGGGAATGTTGTGTGTTTGGCCTGTAGGGTGCTCTTGGTAGTCGGGTCTCGCCTTTCGGTCGAGGACGTCGAAGCAACCAGCCATCGCCTCCGGTACGCCAGATCGTGTTCTGGCAGTTAAGAAGACAGTTTGGTAATGTATGTCCACAGCACCGGCAGATAGGGATTTTCCTAGGTGATAATCAGAGCTCAGCAGAGCGCGCCTGTTCGTCTTTTTCTAACTTTGTTCTGTCTTGAGTAGCAGCAATTAATGTTGGGTTAGCTGTGTGTCTCTCTTAAGATTTGAGTGGCAAGGAATTGGCTCCACATACCACTTCGTCATAAACCTCACAATATAGTTTAGGGACAACTTCACCTTCACAGCGTTTGTTTGAGTATCCAATTTGAGCCAATTTGATGTATTATAAATGTTTCCTATGTTTTTGTTTATTATTTTGTGTTTAATCTTAATAAATCATATTGTTATTTTGGACAGAACTTTCATTCTGTTAATCGGTAGAGCAACCCATCATTTCTCACTACGTTAATGAAACCTTCCTTTATTTAACTTATTTATCAAATTAAATTATTGCAGGTGCCAAACTCTTTTCTACTCCACTTGCAGGGTTGATTATAGTCAGTTCGTGTATATTTATTAATCCATGTGCAACAGCAAAAGTCGGAGTTAGAATTTAGTGTTAAATACACTGCTTGCCCCGGCACCTCGCAAGTCTACTGAACAACTTTAGAACAGTATTCATGCCATCTGCAGAGTAATAATTACAGCTATTACGAGTAGTATGTCTATAGATCGGTTAGTACTTGCAAGGTCCGCAGCTCGTGGTCTTGCGGTAGCGTTCTCGCTTCCTGCGCACGGGGTCCCGGGTTCGATTCCCGGGGGGGTCAGGGATTTTCTCTACCTCGTGATGACTGGGTGTTGTGTGTTCATCATCATTGACTCGCAAGTCGCCGAAGAGGCGTCAACTGAAAAGGACTTGCAATACGGCGGCCGAACTTCCCCGCATGGGGCCTCCCGGCCAACAATGCCATACGATCATTTCATTTCACAGTACTTGCAAGTACATATGGCAATCGCAAGCCATTAATGCTTATTTTCCCCTGGGCAACGTGTCACTTATTAAAACATGAAAGACGCGCGCAGAACGGATTCGTCTATTGGCAGGTGTAGTCCTCTTAGGGGTATGGTTACGACTGTGCGGGAAGCATCATGTAATAAATTTTGTGACGTGTTTGCCACAGAGAAGAAACGGCCAACAACTGATGTATGTACATATTAAGGTACCACATATAAAAATATCAGCATTTATACCCATTACAACTTGTGTATGCATACAGTAATTGCAGTCAGAGACTAACACGTTCAGGAGATGATGATGATAGTGTATACAAGTATTTTATAATTACCAGGCCTGATCATGAGCAGCTATTTTAGAATCGTTTCGTGTCACAGAGAAGTTGTAAGTAGGCTGTTTAGGTTTTTATGTTGGTAACGTCACGTAGCGCTCTGTATGAAAATCACTGGCTGTGCTGTGTGCAGTTTGTGGCTGGTTGGTATTGTCGGATTATTCGCTATTGTAGTGTTGGGCAGCTGGTTGTGAATAGTGCATAGCGTTGCGCAGTTGGAGGTGAGCTGCCAGCAGTAGTGGATGTGGGAAGAGAGATGGCGGAGTTTTGAGAGCGTACGATCTGGACGTGTGTCCATCAGAGACAGTAAATTTGTAAGACTGGATGTCATGAACTGATATATATACATTATGACTTTTGAACACTATTAAGGTAAATACATTGTTTGTTCTCTATCAAAATCTTTCATTTGCTAACTATGCCTATCAGTAGTTAGTGGCTTCCGTAGTTAGAATCCTTTATTTAGCTGGCAGTATTGGCGCTCGTTGTATTGCAGTAGTTGGAGTAACGAAGATTTTTGTGAGGTAAGTGAGTCATGAGAGGTATAGGTTATAGTTAGTCAGGGCCATTCTTTTGTAGGGATTATTGAGTCAGATTGCGCTAAAAATATTGTGTGTCAGTTTAGTGATGATCAGAATAAGTAAAGAGAGAAATGTCTGAGTACGTTCAGTTTTGCTGAGCTGTTTGAAAATCAAATAATGTAAGGGGTTTACCAGCACAGTAATTCATTATTTTTTCTAAGGGGATGTTTGATAGTAAAATCAAAATATGCAAGTGGCTGAGGTTTTTAATGTTGTGCAAACACGTAAAAAAGGGACGCGCATGTGCCGCAGCGGGTTACAGGGGCTTAGCGAACAATTATCGTGAACAAATACCGCGCAACCGCGTTTGCGGGGAACCGTCCCAGATTCCGATAATGCCGTGTCCGCAGCAGCGGCTGACCACGCAGCCGAGCTAAATGTGGCACGGCGAGACCCGTGTCAGTGACACGACGGCAGAGGCACGCACCGACCTGTCCGCTCCAACTGGTACGGCCCTGGCAGCCGGCCACCCACACGGCTCACGTTTCTCCTTTCTGCACGTTCCTCCGCTCTAAGTACGCCATTAGCTTTATACCGCATATTACTGCCTTTCAACCCTTGTTCTCCCCTTGCACATCACCCCTTTGTGTTTATTTCTTTATTCTTTTCATACTTTGTCTGTCTTGTTCTCCCCAGGAGACACAGCAAGAAAGGGGGTTTCACGGATCAGGTTTCCCCTAGACCCGTACTGGAGCAAGGTGTCAGAGCGCGGCATGCAAGGGGCTCATCCGACACATTTATTAAACTTTACTTTTAAAGTGTGAATGTAAGAAAAGTATGTTGTTGTTGTGGTCTTCAGTCCTGAGACTGGTTTGATGAAGCTCTCCATGCTACCCTATCCTGTGCAAGTTTCTTCATCTCCCAGTACCTACTGCAACCTACATCCTTCTGAATCTGCTTAGTGTATTGATCTCTTGGTCTCCCTCTACGATTTTTACCCTCCACGCTGCCCTCCAATGCTAAATTTGTGATCCCTTGATGCCTCAGAACATGTCCTACCAACCGGTCCCTTCTTCTCGTCAAGTTGCGCCGCAAACTCCTCTCCCCCCCCCCCCCCCCCATTCTATTCAATACCTCCTCATTAGTTATGTGGTCTACCCATCTAATCTTCAGCATTCTTCTGTAGCACCACATTTTGAAAGTTTCTATTCTCTTCCTGTCCAAACTATTTATCGTCCATGTTTCACTTCCATACATGGCTACACTCCATACGAATACTTTCAGAAACGACTTCCTGACACTTAAATCTATACTCGATGTTAACAAATTTCTCTTCTTCAGAAACGCTTTCCTTGCCATTGCCAGTCTACATTTTATATCCTCTCTACTTCGACCATCATCAGTTATTTTGCTCCCCAAATAGCAAAACTCCTTTACTACTTTAAGTGTCTCATTTCCTAATCTAATTCCCTCACCATCGCCCGACTTGATTCGACTACATTCCATTATCCTCGTTTTGCTTTTGTTGATGGTTTGGGGAAGGAGACCAGACAACGTGGTCATCGGTATCATCGGATTAGGGAAGGATGGGGAAGGAAGTCGGCCGTGCCCTTTCAGAGGAACCATCCCGGCATTTGCCTGGATTGATTTAGGGAAATCACGGAAAACCGGGATTGAACCGTCGTCCTTCCGAATGCGAGTCCAGTGTCTAACCACTGCGCCACCTCGCTCGGTGAATTTGCTTGTGTGTCTGCCGGTCTGCCAGTCACGTTCATAGAGCTGCAGCGTCTCGAAATGGCTAAATCTGAAAGCTGGGAATGTGGGTGGCTGCAACATGCATGGCCTTCGTGCGGGAGACAATGCTTCAGGAAACGGCGGAGCGTCAGACGAGTTGACAGATGGCTATATACAGCTGTTTGAGACTCGACAATAACACAACCAAATACACAGGTCTGCGACGTAAAAATTGTTTCAGGCTTATTAAGTGATTTTCATAGTGTTTTCAACACTGATATCGGGAAAAATAGTGAAAAAATTCCATCACGTACATTTATTTCACAAACTGCGTGTCTAGTTTTAGCTTTTTTCGATGTTTCAGCGCTCTAGTGAGTTTGAGTTTTGGTTTTTAGGATCTCCATAAACTGTTATTTAGCTGTTTTTGTACTAGATATACGTAAAATAGTGAGTATTTAGGAGAAACCATCAGTATTTTCATGTCAGTATGTCTGTCGCACTGCCCCTTCCCCCGCCATCACCAAGCAGTGAGCTTCTGCTATTGTTCTTCAGTTCACAGTACCTCTTCACTCTGCGCTGTTCACGTGCTGTTGTTGCTAGTGCTTTAAAGTAGTGACTGTTTTCTTGTGTTGTGAAGTTGCTTTATAGACAATGACTACGAGAGGCTGTATAAACTCGCCGGATTGCTTTTGCTACATTTGTGGTAACTATACTGTTACAAAGCAACAAAGAAACATTTCCGATTTTGTTGAAAAAGTGTATTTCGCCTATTTCGGTATAAAGTTAGGCGATCAAGATAAGCCTTGGGTCCAACACAAAGTTTGTTCAGTGTGTGTTGAAGAACTGAGGCAATGGTTTCAACGTAAGAAGCAGTCCTTACGCTTTGGAATACCAATGGTTTGGAGGGAGCCCAAAAATCATTATGATGACTGCTATTTTTGTTCTTGCAACGTACGAGGTTTCAATTTGAAAAATCAAAAAGGATATTTCTTTCCCTAACATCCAATCAGCCATTCGCCCTATTCCTCATGGACCTGAAGTACCAATACCTTCTCCTCCAGATTCTTTGGATGATATAGATGATCACGAGCCATTGGCTCAGCAAGGTGATACTAAAGAAGACAGAGATTGCTACGATCCTGGCACAACCGATCCCATTCCATTCTCACAATCTGAACAGAACGATTTAGTTAGAGACCTTGGCCTTTCTAAAGAATCGGCAGAGGTTTTAGGATCTAGATTGAAAGATAAACATATGTTGGATCCGGGTACATCCTTTTCTTGGTATTGGTCGAGGGAAAAGGAGTTTGTATCTTTCTTCTCTCAAGAAGGTGACCTGGTGTTTTGCAGTGATATTCCTGAACTTATGGCACGTTTCAAAATAGAATATGCTCCTGGTGAGTGGAGACATTTTGATTCTTCAAAAAGATGCCTTAAAGCAGTGCTTCTACACCATGACAATAAGTATACCAGTGGGACACTCGGTTCACTTAAAAGAATGTTACGAAAACCTTGAACTGGTTTTAAGCAAACTCTGCTATTCAGACCACAAATTGATACTATGTGGAGATTTAAAAGTGATTTCAATGCTGCTTGGTCAACAAAGTGGCTATACAAAGTTCCCTTGCTTTCTCTGTGAATGGGACAGTAGAGACATAAAGCAACGCTACATAAAAAAAGCTAGGCCCTCGAGAAAAAACTTGCAGGTAAGGGTTAAAAATGTTGAGAGCAAAAGCCTTGTGGATCCCAGAAAGCCGGCCAGGGTGGCCGAGCCGTTCTAGGCGCTACAGTCTGGAACCGCGCGACCGCTACGGTCGCAGGTTCGAATCATGCCTCGGGCATGGATGTGTGTGATGTCCTTAGGTTAGTTAGATTTAAGTAGTTCTAACTTCTATGGGGCTTGATGACCTCAGAAGTTAAGTCCCATAGTGCTCAGAGCCATTTGATCCCAGAAAAGTGTTACTTCACATTAGGCTGGGGCTGATGAAACAATTTCTTAACGCATTGCCAAAAGAAGGAAAGTGTTTCAGATATCTTTGTGGACAGTTTCCTGGTTTATCCGAGGCAAAGCTAAAGGAAGGATCCTAGACGGACCAGATATTAGAAAACTGATGACAGATCCCAACTTTGTGGACAAAATGGAAACAAAAGAAAAGGCAGCATGGCCATCTTTTAAATTAGTTGTTACCAGTTTCCTAGGAAACAAGAGAGATCCAAACTACAAGACAATCGTCGCAGACATGCTCGACAACTTTAAGAAGCAGTGCTGTAACATGAGCATTAAAGTTCATTTTCTCCACTCACATCTTGACTACTTCCCTGCAAACCTTGGCAGGGCGAAAGATTCCACCAGGACATCAAAGAAATGGAAAGAAGACAACAAGGAGGATGGAACGTCAACATCATAGTGGACTACTGCTGGATGATAAAAAGAGATGATCCTCAACGAGTCCACAGCCGGAAAAGCAATAAAAGAAGCTTCGACAGAAAGCGAAAGCGTTATTATAACGACTTATGAGCTTAAAGAGAAATGGAAGTGTACTGGAAATGTAGTTTAGGACATGATTTATAAATAAAATAAGAATCTATAACGTTGGAAAAAATGTGATCAATTGCTTAAATTTTGTTATTATACCTAAAAATACTCCCTTTTTTGTGAGAAAACCTGACGTGATAGAAAACAATGGATTGCAGTTTTGAAATCAGCGCTGAAAAGCACATAAAAGTCAGTTATCAAATTTCAAACAACTTTCAAAAAATATTTTTTTGCTGACCTGTGATATTAATGCAGATCGGAATACGTCTGTGATCTCAGTACAATGAGGCGCATCCAGTGACACAATAATATTCAGTAGCATTGAAACTTCGGAAGTTAATATTTCACAGCGGATAAACATTTTCATAGTGAACCTCTTAATTAACAACTTTTAAGGCGATTTCAGTATACATCTCAGATGATAGTATTCACGACAGCTATAGTCTCTGAAAGCTATGTATCTGTGTCTATTTCATTTCTTGATTTATTACGTCTTTTATATCTTTTTATTACTCAAATGTTTGTCAGAACATAGTACTCTCCACATTTACACAGCAAACGAATGCAACATCAGTACTTCATATTTTGTCGTACTTGTGGTTTTATTTACCGAACAGTTTACTACTTTGCCTGTAATTGTATTCAAATGTTGATTGCAAGAGCTATTAAAAAACTATGGTCAATCGCATGGTTCAAATGGCTCTGAGCACTATGGGACTTAACTTCCAACGTCATCAGTCCCCTGGAACTTAGAACTACTTAAACCTAACTAACCTAAGGACATCACACACATCCATGCCTCAAGCAGGATTCGAACCTGCGACCGTAACTGTCGCGCGGTTCCAGGCTGTAGCGTCTAGAACCGCTCGGCTTCAATCGCATGTGTTAGCAGAGACTACAATTTGAAAGAGAAACAAAAGACCGTTTTATCGTGAAGGCACAAAACAACCGTTGAACAATATTTAACAACAGTCTGTTGTGATTTACCGTGAGCACACATGCGTAAGAATGCTAGCTTATTTATTTACGAACCAATTATTAATTACTTTTATTGTAAATTTTCTGAGCGTTTATGACATTTCTTTATTTATGTATTGTTGTAATACGGAGTGTTCAAAACGTCTCTCCGCAGTGCCGTATGATTGTTGGCCGCGCGTGCCGTATGATTGTTCGCCTGCGACGATTACTTCCCTTCAGGTGGCCTCTCGCAACGATCCTCTGTTTCGTTCATCTCAGCCAGCGTCAGTATCTAAACATTCTGCGTGGTGTCTGTTTGTTCTAAGTCGTGCCTCCCTACCACTTTCGCGCAACGACGCTCTGAGCGTGTTTTTTAGGGAATTGACTAGTTTGAACCTGGGACCTGTTGCTGGTAAGGAGACGCCAGACCACACATGACGTGTAGAATTCAGAAGAGTTCAGTGAGACTAGCGATGATATAACCAAATACTTAATGATTTCAGCTTCAGCTCCACTGCACTCCCTGTAAAAGAATCTTAATACTAACTAAATTTAGTGGAAGGGGTTCAAGGCTTTCCTAATTTTAGTTAGCTGGTATAATAACGTCGAAAAAGCAGTTAAGTTTACCATTGGAAATTTTATTCTACTCACAAAACATTGTTTATGAATTGCACTATTGATAAAAGGAAATGTTTTAATACAGGATGGTAAAAACCAACTGCGTTCAACAAAAATGTGAACGAATATTCCCTGAATGGTTTTCCAAGTTCTACAGTGGATCGAAGGATGACCTATGCCATATCACATCTATAATCTAGGTTTAAATTAAGTTTCACAAGAGAGAAAACTATCAAAATTGTCTACAGTGACCCTCAATTATCTTTAATTACTTATCTAACTTGTCGTAAATTACAGTGGCTGATGTGGCTTCTCAATAACTATACAACAGAAAAATCATCGCACGTCAGATTTTTACTTCAAGTGACAAATGTGGACACCATGAGCTTTAATTGACGATCGACACTAGTATTACGCAAAAACGGGGCGTAACAGATGAGACTTCTGCGGTTCTGAGTGAAGCTTTATGCGCTGTTATGCGGCATTGCGTGCGTTCATTACCTTGTTGGTGTTCGTCAGGGGGCGGCGGACAGCACAGCTCCGCTCACCTCGCCGTCTCGGAAGTAAATCTTTTCCTAACTTCTCCTTACTACAATTTACCGAAGTTGGTTTAAAAAAAACTATCTGGCTGTGTCTTCATCTGACCAATCAGGGTCTCAATGTTAACCTTAAGCTCCGCCTACAAAAATTCTGTCTATCCAATGAGAAACGTTATACTTTTCGTGGTGGGACAATGTTTTTACAGTTTGCAACGTAACAGAGACGCGAAAAAGTCTCACGCTAAAATTTGCAGCTGGTGTGGTCCTTTTAGCGTTATCGTAAGATCTATACTATTCTTCTGGAGAGCTCTAGCTTTTAACATTGGCTGGGGGGTGGTCCTGACGTAACAGAGACGCGAAAAAGTCTCATGCTAAAACTTGCGGGTGGTGTGGTCCTAGCGGTTAGCTGGCGACGTGGATGTCCGTCCGTCCCTTATCGTAGGGCCTTCCAACTTAACACGGTTCTGCTCTCGGCTTCTGTTCTCGTTTCTCCCCTCGGAACTGCGCCTGTTTCACGGTGGGAAGGTATGACATGCATTTAGGCATTCTTGTGTTAGTCTGTGGTATTCCATTTGCTCACTCGTTACTCGTATTACTTTGGTTGATTTAATGTCACGATTTATTCGGAGCTATGTGACATACTACTGGATTTGCTTATCATGTCAGGGTTTTCATGGAAGGTGTTGGATTTGCCTGACACCTTACAAGTAGTATCGTTGGTGTGTGTCGTTACGTGTTGACGTGAACGTTTAAGTTTAGTTCCTTTATTCGTTTGTTTCGTTTTTGTCACTGTTAAAATGCCAACCATTAAAGAACGTGAGTTTTTAGTCAAACAAGTGTTCAAAGCTGGCGGTAAATACACAGTTTCAGTTCGTCAAGCAATTAATTCAGTTTTCCCTGAGACAACACTCCCACATCGCGATGATGTGAGAGATTTGCTTAACAAATTTCGAAGTACGGGTTCAGTGACACCGAGAAGTGGTCGTCCTAGCGTTTTATCTGACGATAAACAACTCGATATTTCCGATAAAATGTCCATGAGACGGAACAAGTCGGTAAGAAAACTCGCCCAGCAAATCGATGTTAGTGTCGGAACGGCTCACACAGCTGTAAGGAAAAAATTAGAGTTTTTCCCATACAACGTAACAGTCGTGCAAAAACTGAAAAATACTGATCATGGCAAGAGACTGCAATATTGTCAGTGGGTCCAAGAAAATGGACGGGATATTCTTAATGAAACGTTTTTTACTGATGAGGCGTGGTTTCATTTATCCGGGTATATGAACTCGCAAAATTCTCGTATGTGGAGTACTGCAAATCCACTGTGTATTCATGAGGAACCACTTCATTCTGTGAAATTAGGAGTTTTGATTGCAATTTCTAGATGTTGGATTGTGAGTCCCACATTTTTCAACGAAACAATAAACGCACAACGATGCTGCAGTGATATTCTGTACCCATTCATAGGTGAAATTGTGTTAAGTGAAATACTGCACGGTTATTTTCGCACGATGGTGCAACCGCGCATACAGCTCTCGTTTCAATGTCACTGCTAGCTGATGTTTTTCGTGATCATATAATTTCACAAGGACTTCGGCCTCCACGATCGCCTGACCTAACATCACCTGCCTTGTTCTTCTGTGGTGCAGCGAAAGCAACTGTCCATAAAGACCGTCCAAAAACCATCGATGAACTGAAAACTGCAATATCGACTTTCACTGCTTCTGTTACAGAAGAAATGTTACAACTCGTGTTTGGAAACATGATTAGACGAATTGAATTGTGTATTGAACAACAGGGGGGACACTTTCAAAATTTAATGTGAAAATTTGTAAGTAAAATTAATATTTAATAAATTAATAACTTGTATTACACTGACTTTCAATTCGGTATATTCACTGCGGCATGCGACACGCGCGGCTAACAATCATACGGGCCGGCCGCAGTGACCGAGCGGTTCTAGGCGCTTCAGTGCGGAACCGCGCTGTTGCTACGGTCCCAGATTCGAATCCTGCCTCGGCCATGGATGTGTGTGATGTCCTTAGGTTAGTTAGGTTTAACTAGTTCTGAGTCTAGGGGACTGATGACCTCATATGTTAAGTCCCATAGTGCTCCGAGCCATTTGAACCATTTCAATCATACGGCACTGCGGAGAGACTTTTTGAAAACCGCATGTATTAGTTTAACCCTGAAAGTGGTCATGTTGAATTAAATCGTGCCTGTAGAGCGTAAGGGCGTCAGCCATTGGAAAAGTAGACAGGCGAACACTATGGAAGTTAAGTGGAGACGGGGTTGTTTCGAGTGAAGAGCTCAAGGGAGCGATTCTGGACAATTTATGTCGAGTGCTGGAAGGAGGCAGACCTGCCTGTGGCAACTTGCGAGTTTCAGTCGTATAGGTGATTGATTCTTGGCGGTGAACGGCCGCTAAAATATTTTAACTTTTGAAGGGACTATATTTCGAGAGATATGAATGTGATCCAGAGTAGGAATCTAACTTTTTCTGCTTGGCTTATGGGACTGTGGATCGACAGAGAATGAGTGTCTGCTCGTCGTCTTGCATGTCTTAATTTGTGAATCGTCATATTGAACTCTGAACCGTTTTGAGCTGGTGAATATTTCGTGTATTGTGTTTACGAAATACACTTAGTTTTCTAGTATCTTTGATGACCATTTAATTTGAGGATTTTGCTACCATTCTCACAACGCTCTCAACGTAGCTTTACTGCATTTGATAATGGTATTTTCCGTCTGTATTTTAAGCGAATATCGTAGAAACATCCCCTGTTTATTTGAGATGTCCTTTCTTGAATGAACATTGTTGCTGTTGTTGTGGTCTACAGTCCAGAGACTGGTTTGATGCAGCTCTCCATGCTGCTCTATCCTGTGCAAGCTTCTTCATCTCCCAGTACCTACTGCAACCTACATACTTCTGAATCCGTCTAGTGTATTCATCTCTTGGTCTCCATCTACGATTTCTACCCTCCGCGCTGCCCTCTAATACTAAATTGGTGATCCCTTGATGCCTCAGAATATGTCCTATCAAGCGATCCCTTCTTCTAGTCAAGTTGTGCCACAAACTTCTCTTCTCCCCAATTCTATTCAATACCTCCTCATTAGTTATGTGATCTACCCATCTAACCTTCAGCATTTTTTCGAAAGCTTCTATTCTCTTCTTGTCCAAACTATTTATCGTCCACGTTTCACTTCCACACATGGCTACACTCCATACAAATACTTTCAGAAACGACTTCCTGACACTTAAATCTATACTCGATGTTAACAAATTTCTCTTCTTCAGAAACGCTTTCCTTGCCTTTGCCAGTCTACATTTTATATCCTTTCTACTTCGACCATCATCAGTTATTTTTCTCCCCAAATAGCAAAACTCCTTTACTACTTTAAGTGTCTCATTTCCTAATCTAATCCCTTCAGCATCACCCGCCTTAATTCGACTACATTCCATTATCCTCGTTTTGCTTTTGTTGGTCTCCATCTTATATCCTCCTTTCAAGACACTGTCCATTCCGTTCAGCTGCTCCTCCGGGTCCTTTGCTGTCTCTGACAGAATTACAATGCCAGAATAAACATTATTCATCATAATTCGCTGTCGTCTACATCAATTACAGATATTAGAATAGAACACTTGGTATTAAGTTGTTCCTTTAACTTTTATTTTGCACTTCTGTGCATTTTATAGATTCGCAATTCTAACCAATGCATAGACTATTTGACGGCAGGATCACAGTTACATGGTATTATTTACAGCGAATTAACTACGGGGCGTGAAAGCAGACGTGCGTGGCTCGACCCTATGGCTACACCGAGCTATTCCTTTTAAACAGAGCCGTGCGTAGCCCAAGTACCTAAAGTACGAGTAATCACAGGTAAATACTCAACTGGTTTGCTCGTATGGGATGGTGTTTAGAAGAGCAACTACTCAGCCGTCAAGTACTGTCGCATGGTCTTGCCACAGATGTTGATGTCTCGAGCGAGATGAGATGGATCGTACTCTGTTGTCATCAACCTAATGATGTAATTCATTTGTCTGCATATTTCGCTACACGCCACCTCGAAAAGTTGCACTTGCTTGCTACGTCGAACAATTTTAACTTACACTGTTACCTCACAGTCATTATCTGATGCTAAACCGACATTTAAAAATTTAGATCGACACGCTGTTAGTTGTACAGTCGTGCTCAAAAGTATCCGACCGACCTGAATTGCATTTCGCCTGATACGCAAGCAACCGGCATAACGCAGCTGTCTAGCAGGTCCTCTAATCGCTCCTTGGTACAGTCGTTTGACTATTGAAAATGGTTCCAACAAGTCACCACTAGAAAACACTGCTCTGTATCGCAATGACTCAAGATGTAGAGTAATACCACGATACTACAAATATCAGGGAACACCTTATCACAGGTAAGACTGTCCTTAAGGCTTGTAAGCTCACATTTATTACAATAAATGACATACCTGAAACTTTACCACTCTCATTATTACGTCAGATAGGTAATGCACGTAGTAAGTTCATCGTATTCATGATTTACTCTTGGAAGTAACATACCGTACTTCTTATTTAACACAAAATGACATAAAAATTTAAGTTATTCACGAGCAGCTAGTTGAGAGTAGTTGAGAATATGTATGAACTTCAAATGACACGACGAACCGTCTCGTTCTGCATATGGATTCAAACCCAGGTCATGCAGACTAACCAAAGATTTCGTGACTGACGGAAACTAACAGTCATTCCTGATTAGGCATACAGAGAGTAATATACCTCGATTTTAGACAGTGTCAGTTAACAAATATCAACTTTAAATTACTCAACGCAGACATTTTTAACGGACGCGAATTCCTACCCAGCATCTACTGTCCCTGTTAACGAACTACGAGAGATGTTAAATATTGCTTCTTCACAAGTAACTTACTTGAAATGCCGTGAGGTAAAGCTTTGTGTTGGACAGGGATTCGAACCCATAACCTAATCGGATTAATATCGAAGCACAATCAACTGTGACATATCGGATTTTCTCGGCAGTAGCTAGATTTCTTAACTGAAATGACGAGACGAAACATTAATTTTTTCCTTCCCAGGACTCCAACCCGGCACCTATCGCTGTAATATTCTAGAGAAAACGAACGTTAAATATGGGTTTGTTGCAACAGCAGCGACATGTGAGCCTGTCTGAACTAGAAATAATATGACGAAGAGTTCAGTGCTGACTGGGAATAGAGCCCCACACATATCGTTGTTGACTACACACAAAGAGTCATCAGCTACTGAATTTTTCTCCGCCAGCAGCTCGGAATAACATCTTGAACTTACGGTGACCTCGCAAATAGGTCTGTGTCTCACTGGGAGTCAAAAACGTCAAATATCGTTAGGGTTGACAACGAATGAAAATACATTAAAAATCGAAATTATTATCCACCAGCAGATAGGTGTTCTCATGCTAGAGCTTGATAATACATAATGAAATCTTTAGTGCCGGACCAGGATTCGAACCCATTCAGGCGCAACATGTGGAGATGTTGAGGAATCTGCAGTTTTGAACAAACAACAAATTGCAGCCGAGCTGTATTGTCACGAAGGGATCAAATTCCGCGTTAAGGGCGGTCTGAATTGCATTCCCAGTTCAGAACCAATTTTATCGACATACAGAAGCTCAAATAAAAGATGGAATAAGTGTCCTGTGACCATACGTAACGTTTGTTTCGTCACTAGAAATAAATAACTAGTATAAGAAAGGTTACTGGTGGTAGAGTTTCTACATGTCGCCACTCCAGACTTTATTGTGGTCCAAACTAACGTCTACTTGGTAGAGAAGGAATATCATTTGTAATGTGAATTTCAGACCACAGTGCCATTGTATCTTCTTCACTTGGTGTAGCCAGAAGAGAGAGGAATCTGTCTCTTCCTATATAAAACCATTGACAGGAGTTGGAATCGAACCCAGACCGTAGGTATATGAACCTATCATCAGTCCAACAGACCACCAAATCCTCTTTTCAGTGGCTCATTTTTCTATCATAACGCCGTTGTACCACACTGGCTGAGAATTCTTACACATAGGCTTCCTGTAGTAATTTGCAGCATGTTCAGTAAATTCATTTACTTGGTTGACCGAATCACCATGAACTAGCTGCCTCGGCTAGCCACTGCATAAATTGGACTCTATTTTGTAATCACCGAAATAAAGTCACGTAACTGCCACCTCCACAGAACAGCCAACAGTGTAGGATGCAGAAATTTAAATAGAAGTGTTCTTTTCCACTTGAGCTACTGTATTGCGCTTTCTGTTTGTTCAAAACGTCCTGCAGTGCAAAAGAAAAGCTGCAACTCTTTGTCTCTCGGAAGTCTAGACCCGGCCATATGCATTACCTCACAGTGCAGTGGAATGCAGAAGTTCTGGAGGAATTGTTGAGTTCATGGAAAGTGCCGCGCACTGTAGATAAGATGTGGCGAATTCGACTACATTCGCTTCTACGTTTTTTAAAACGCAATTCAGCTGTCTCCTAAAGTTATCAATCTAATGGAAGTATGAATAGTCTGGAACCGAGCGACCGCTACGGTTGCAGGTTCGAATCCTGCCTCGGGCATGGATGTGTGTGATGTCCTTAGGTTAGTTAGGTTTAATTAGTTCTAATTTATAGGCGACTGATGACCTCAGAAGTTAAGTCGCATAGTGCTCAGAGCCTTTTGAACCATTTTTTGAAGTATGAACATAATTCCCTTCACTTTTCAACCCAAAATAGTCACATGTCAAAAAAGAGTTAACTTCTGCGACATTTTGTTCTTTTCAGGTTTAATAGACAGCCGGGTAGCAGATGCATCTCGAGACTTTTGTATTATGTATGGGGAGAGCGCATCGTGCCAAAATACGTCAGTTAAGTATTTTCTACATTAGCTGTCGCGTGGTATTTGCATTTTATTCTTCTTCAAACCTTGTTTGACAGCTTTAACTCAGAACAAGTTTTCTACATGATGTAATCAATAAACTGCATGTGCATTGTCAGACTGTTATAGATAACATCAGAGAATTCGCATATATCCTTGATGATTAATATCTCTCTCATGTTTACTATTGTTTTAACAACACCGAATGAAAACTTACGAAAATTGTGCACTGTGTTATAAGAAATGAAATAAAATTACTCACGGTAACCTTACAACGAAAGTCTGTTTTAATATAACTGAGTATCTGTACACAAGTGTGCCTCTATGGTTCAAATGGTTCAAATGGCTCTGAGCACTATGGGACTCAACTGCTGAGGTCATTAGTCCCCTAGAACTTAGAACTAGTTAAACCTAACTAATCTAAGGACATCACAAACATCCATGCCCGAGGCAGGATTCGAACCTGCGACCGTAGCGGTCTTGCGGTTCCAGACTGCAGCGCCTTTAACCGCACGGCCACTTCGGCCGGCCTGTGCCTCTATGGACATGAATTAGTAAAATACTGCTCATTTAGATTGGGTCTGTGTTTAATTGGTATGTCGTGACATACTCAAGGGGTATACAAATGTGGCATTTCATACATAAAGTTACATATTCCTAGAACCCAAAATTTGCTTGGCAGCAGCGGAAAGAGGTGTTACCTGTTGTGCAGCATTCTAAGTTTTTCACCATTGCACTATTAGCCGAAAGTATTTTCTTGCGATTTCCTTATCGATGTTTGACCTGACTGCTTGAAGCTCTTCCACAGAAGGGATAAAAACGTTACAGTTAGTGAGACTGCCACTGCGAACCATAACGGACGCTTTTTCACAGGTCAGCACGTTACCAAAGAGCTGGCGAAGATGTATGTGTCTTAGCTTCGTCTAACAAGGCCAGTGGTTACTAGAACTCGTAAACCGCTACTTAAAGGACGAGATTAGTTGCGATTTCCAGGTGCAACGACTTTTCTGGGCTGAAAAACCGTAAATTTTCAATCTTTTACTACACCTCAAGCGATAATAACTCAGATTATTCAATGGAAATTACAGGTAAAATCAAGTGAAGTTTGATGCTTATTTCCGTGCACATCAAGAAATAACTCGTCGATTACAGAGTTGCCAAACATACCCTGCCTTGTTGCCAAATCTCAGTTACAGTACCAGCACGAAGAAGTCGAACCGATGTGATCCTACAGCGGGCTGGGAAGTGACCATAGCTGGCGTCTCCAAGTCGTGGCTGCTACGGCCTGGAATACCTAATGCGTCTGTAACTAGGTTTAGGGACTGTAGCGTAGTTACTAATAATACTCAGAACTGACTGCAAACTAAGCATCATAAATCAGTAACTCTCATAGTTGTTTTTATATTTCTTTCGTAAGTGTACTCAAAACTAAGAACTCATTCACAGAAATTTTCGTACCTCGCTGATAGTCGAGCACAACAAACAAATAAAAATAAAGAAAAATAATGTGTGTGTGTGTGTGTGTGTGTGTGTGTGACAGAGAGAGAGGAGAGAGAGAGAGAGAGAGAGAGAGAGAGAGAGAGAGAGAGAGAGAGAAATCAAAAAGAATGAGAGAGAGAGAGTAAAAAATTGTTGTAAAGAAATTAAATCATGGTATGTAAAGAACTCTTTCATTAAAATAACACGTTCCACATCATTACGAAATGTATTCATGATCTATGAAACAAGAATTAGTCTAATGTAATCTAATCTAATCATATCATATTGAGAAATAGCAATGAAGAGTCATGAATTACCGAAAATTTTTCCAATTCCAGTAACCAAATTTAAACTTGTAAATAAAAGACGCCAATTTTTGTAATAAACCGGGACTCCTATCAAGACCCTTCGTACCTGTTAACTAACCACGAAAGATGTCTGATATACCTCCATTCTGAAGTAACAAAGTGTGCATGCATTTAAAGATGAAGTGCATGATATGGAGTTCTGTGACGGAGATACGAACCCAACACATAATCGGATTGTTAACTAAGTAAAATCAAATTTTACGTATAGGTTTTTCTTACCAGCTGCTAGGTGTTTGAATCTAAAATAAGCGTACAGACTTTCGTGCCTAAGCGACAATCGAACTGCACACCTACCGTGCATCCACGAATATAGCTAAAGTCTCAGCTGCTTACTCGCCAACAGTAAGATGTGTGCGTGTTTGACCAGAAATAACTGCACCTAATGCGATTGTTGGCAACACATAAACAGACATTAAAAATGCACGTTAATTTTCACTGGCACGCCGGTAAGCACGTGATAGGGCTTGAAATGATATTATGAATATTTTTGTATTGGATCAGTATTCGGACCCACATACTTACCTTTGGAAGAGACCTAGAGAAGATTGCAGTCTTGGGAAAAGGAACGAAATAATTGAACTATACTAGTCCGAGAGATTCAGATCCTTGAAGGAGGAGATACGAATTCGAATCACAGTCCAGCACCAAATTTTCAACGTCTCTAATTCAATCAAGTATTAGTAAAATAAGAGCCCTGTTCCTTTAAATGGCTATCGGTTCATCAAATAAAATAAAATTTCCTAATGTAAGTAAGCTTGCTGGTGACTGTATTTCTGTTTACCATGACTTCCGCTATGTCATTTCTCAACGTAAACCGGCTCTGCCCAGTTGGTAATGAAGGAACGTGATGTTTAATTCGGATTCTGGATTATAACGTCTTTCTCTTGAGGTTACCAGTGGTAAAGCAAACCGGTTTGCGCCTCTTAAAAGTAAATGCCTGAACCCACGCATTACACCTGTGATAGTTCGTTCCGCCAAACCATTGTGGCCACATTTCCCAGCCCCAGGAGTGTGCTGTAACGGATGATGTGCTGAGCTTACAAAATTAGTCACTGTGGAAAAAATGCGAGTCTATTCAATGGTTAAGTAGAAGCAAGCTTCTGACGCGGAGATTATGCTATTCTCATGTCAGCAGGATGCAAAGACTCTTCTAGGCATCATAGGCTAGCCATTTTGAAATTTTCATAAATTCAGCAAATTTCTTAGTTCTAGAAAATCCACTGTGAAGTGTGAAGTTACCGAATAATTCGATTATTACCCTCATTATTACTATCTTTTCTTCATACCGCTGCTGGAACACATGTGCTTGAAGATCATTTAATGCCTTTTGGTCATTATAGATGTAGTTTCCCAAGAACAGGTTCTTTCCCTGTCTGCGGAATCCTTTTCATGTTAATATCAAACTTTAGCAATTACTCGAAGATTACATTAAAACTAAAGTAATTGATGAAGACGTTACTTGATAACAAACACGCGCTCCCTTTCTTCATTTACTTGCGCCTAGAAATGGCTATCGAGTACTGCCAAACCAAAAGGAAAGAGATCTTACTGCCTTAAGATATTCGTCACTGTCAGTCCTTCCATATGATTTGGTCGACATGACCTGCTTCAACTTGTGTATGACAGTCAATGCTTTAGAAAATCAATTGTTTTCTTTTGCAATAAACAGAAAGATTTTCATTCTAAGCTATCCAAGTACAAAATTTTCGAAATATTAGTTCAAATTTAATATTCGCTTCTATAATGTAGGAAAGAATTTCACAGTTGCAAAACTCGCATCCAACTCATTGACCTTACACTTAGACGCTGACCATAAATTCTAGTTCAGAGTGACACCGGTTTAAGTAACCTAATGTAGCGAAGACTGTTTGCCAGTGCTCTCTCTTACTGGAAAATACGCAGTTCACTCATTTGTCTCCATAAGTACACTGTAACAGTAATTTCTGTGTTAATACAATGCATACAGGTTGTAGATTTTAGTAGTTCTCTCTCTTCCACTTCTATATACAATATGTCTGACCTAAACGGGCCCTTTATCATTACAGGCCCTGGGCAGTGCAACATCATACTGACAAGTATAATGTGCTTATACTGACAACCTGACTGTTCGTTTTAGCTGATTTTGTAACCATTTAAATAGAGCAACATGACCTTCCAGTGGGCGACATTTCGTCCCCCTTTTCCTTGTGTGAAATTTGTCAGTAAGCTTTTTGCTTTACAACCAGCGAAATGCGGCAGAGTACGGCCGGTAAACGATCCACAAACCACGATTTAGTGCCGTTAAGACGATTTCCTTAAACATTGGCGTAGCTAAAGGAATTTAGTTTCTTCTTAAATCGTCTTACGCAGTAACATTCACAGATATCTCCGATAGGAAAAGCTCCTTATCCAGGTTCGGAGGTTTAAAACAAACTTCCCACAGCTTGTGTCAGGTTGATGTTTTCGTCTGATAGCACTGCGTTAGTATTTTGTCTAAGAGCTATCACAAGTATGTATTCCTGTAGCTGTGGGAATCATTGGTTGAATACGAGTTTAACACCAATGGGTACAGTACTGCTAAATATTCAAAACGATGATCGACTTAAGTCTGAGTTCATCCTCAAACTGAGGCGTATTTATAATATTGAAGCTAGACTGTGTATCCTTGTCTTCCTTGATTGGACATTGGAAGGCGTTTACACACACGTAAACAATACTTTGAATACTTCGAACGCTGTAGTTAACGTTCCTCTCATAAAATACTTTTGTTTTTTTAATTCTTCTGGGTCTTCAGCGTGCAATATGTGTTGCAGATACAGTCTTAGACCAAACAATTGACCACCAAGTCGTTTACGTGAGGTGGACAATACAGTCGTGCTCCTCTCAGAATCCTATGTCTGGCAATATGCTCGATCTGGCAATATTGTAGATTGCGGCACTTCCCAGAGGCAGTTTTGACTGCAGTCTTACTACATTATTCTTGACTACGACTGCAGTCTTGACGTAAAACGCGAGACTAGCTAATATGACGTCTGGCGACCGAAAGCACACGCAACATAATTTTTATCGCTCCTTTCCTCTCAGTGATGAAGCTATGAGTGTAATTCAAGCGAATCTAAAATATATTTCGCTTTCTGTCACATTGGTAATAACAGTTTGGTTCAACAATGTTTTAGAGAGAGATTTATTGGCCGATCATCTGCCTCTAAAAACCGCATGCGTCTGAGTTCTCTGGACCCGTTTACTGCCTACCGGCAGACGAAAAGATCAACCTGAAACAAACTGTGGGAAGTTTGTTTTACAACCTTCGTACCTGGATAATGAGCTTTTTCCTGTTTGAGATATCTGTGAACGTTGCTGCTTAAGACGATTTAAGAAGAAACAAAATTCCTTCAGCTACGACAATGTTTAAGTATATCGTCTTAACGGCACTAAATCGTGGTTTGTGGATCGTTTACCGGCCGTACTCTGCCGCATTTCGCTGGTTGTAAAGCAAAAAGCTTACTGACAAATTTCACACAAGGAAAAGGGGGACGAAATGTCGCCCACTGGAAGGTCATGTTACTCTATTTAAATGGTTACAAAATCAGCTAAAACGAACAGTCAGGTTGTCAGTATAAGAACATTATAATTGTCAGTATGATGTTGCACTGCCCAGGGCCTGTAATGATAAAGGGCCCGTTCAGGTCAGACATATTGTATATAGAAGTGGAAGAGAGAGAACTACTAGAATCTACTACCTGTATGCATTGCATACACACAGAAATTACTGTTACAGTCTACTTATGGAGACAAATGAGTGAACTGCGTATTTTCCAGTAAGAGAGAGCACTGGCAAACAGTCTTCGCTACATTAGGTTACTTAAACCGGTGTCACTCTGACCTAGAATTTATGGTCAGCGACTAAGTGTAAGGTCAATGAATTGGATGCGAGTTTTGCAACTGTGGAATACTTTCCTACATTATAGAAGTGAATATTAAATTTGATGTAATCTTCGAGTAATTGTAATTTAATGTAACCTTCGAGTAATTGCTGATGTTTGATATTAACATGAGAAGGATTCCGCAGACAGGGAAAGAACCTGTTCTTGGCAAACTACTTCTATAATGACCAAAAGGCATTAAATAATCTTCAAGCATATGTGTGTTCCAGCAGCGGTATGAAGAAAATGATAGTAATAATGATGGTAATAATCGAATTATCCGGTAACTTCACAATTCACAGTGGATTTTCTCGAGCTAAGAAATTTGCTGAATCTGTGAAAATTTCAAACTGGCTAGCCTATGATGCCTAGAAGAGTCTTTACATCCTGCTGACATGAGAATAGCATAATCTCCGCGTCAGAAGATTGCTTCTACTTAACCACTGAATACACTCGCATAACCTAAGGACATCACACACATCCATGCCCGAGGCAGGATTCGAGCCTGCAACCGTAGCGGTCGCTCGGTTCCAGACTGTTCATACTTCCATTAGATTGATAACTTTAGGAGACAGCTGAATTGCGTTTTAAAAAACGTAGAAGCGAATGTACTCGAATTCGCCACATCTTATCTACAGTGCGCGACACTTACCATGAACTGAAGAATTCCTCCAGGACTTCTGCATTCCACTGCACTGTGAGATAATGCATATGGCCGGGTCTAGACTTCCGAGAGACAAAGAGTTGCAGCTTTTCTTTTGCACTGCACGAAGTTTTGAACAAACAGAAAGCGCAATACAGTAGCTCAAGTGGAAAAGAACACTTCTATTTAAATTTCTGCATCCTACACTGTTGGCTGTTCTGTGAAGGTGGCAGTTACGTGACTTTATTTCGGTGATTACAAAATAGAGTCCAATTTATGCAGTGGCTAGCCGAGGCAGCTAGTTCATGGTGATTCGGTCAACCAAGTAAATGAATTTACTGAACATGCTGCAAATTACTACAGGGAGCCTGTGTGTAAGAATTCTCATCCAGTGTGGCGCAACGGCGTTATAATAGAAAAATGAGCCACACGGAAGAGGATTTGGTGGTCTGTTGGACTGATGATAGGTTCATATACCTACAGTCTGGGTTCGATTCCAACTCCTGGCAATGGTTTTATATAGGAAGAGACAGATTCCTTTCTCTTCTGGCTACACCAAGTGAAGAAGGTATAATGGCATTGTGGTCTGAAATTCACATTAAAAATGATATTCCTTCTCTACCAAGTAGACGTTAGGTTGAGCCACAATAAAGTCTGGAGTGGCGACATGTAGAAACTCTATCACCACTAACCTTTCTTATACTAGTTATTTATTTCTAGTGACGAAACAAACGTTACGTATGGTCACAGGACACTTATTCCATCTTTTATTTGAGCTTCTGTATGTCGATAAAATTGGTTCTGAACTGGGAATGCAATTCAGACCGCCCTTAACGCGGAATTTGATCCCTTCGTGACAATACAGCTCGGCTGCAATTTGTTGTTTGTTCAAAACTGCAGATTCCTCAACATCTCCACATGTTGCGCCTGAATGGGTTCGAATCCTGGTCCGGCACTAAAGATTTCATTATGTATTATCAAGCTCTAGCATGAGAACACCTATCTGCTGGTGGATAATAATTTTGACGTTTATGTATTTTCATTCGTTGTCAACACTAACGATATTTGACGTTTTTGACTCCCAGTGAGACACAGACCTATTTGCGAGGTCACCGTAAGTTCAAGATGTTATTCCGAGCTGCTGGCGGAGAAAAATTCAGTAGCTGACGTCTCTTTGTGTGTAGTCAACAACGATATGTGTGGGGCTCTATTCCCAGTCAGCACTGAACTCTTCGTCATATTATTTCTAGTTCAGACAGGTTCACATGTCGCTGCTGTTGCAACAAACACATATTTAACGTTCGTTTTCTCTAGAATATAACAGCGATAGGTGCCGGGTTGGAGTCCTGGCAAGGAAAAAATTAATGTTTCGTCTCGTCATTTCAGTTAAAACATCTAGCTACTGCCGAGAAAATCCGATATGTCACAGTTGATTATGCTTCGATATCAATCCGATTAGGTTATGGGTTCGAATCCCTGTCCAACACAAAGCTTTACCTCACGGCATTTCAAGTAAGTTACTTGTGAAGAAGCAATATTTAACATCTCTCGTAGTTCGTTAACAGAGACAGTAGATGCTGGGTAGGAATTCGCGTCCGTTAAAAATGTCTGCGTTGAGTAATTTAAAGTTGATATTTGTTAACTGATACTGTCTAAAATCGAGGTATATCACTCTCTGTATGCCTAATCAGGAATGACTGTTAGTTTCCGTCAGTCACGAAATCTTTGCTTAGTCTGCATGACCTGGGTTTGAATCCATATGCAGAACGAGACGGTTCGTCGTGTCATTTGAAGTTCATACATATTCTCAACTAGCTGCTCGTGAATAACTTAAATTTTTAATGTCATTTTGTGTTAAATAAGGAGTACGGTATGTTACTTCCAAGAGTAAATCATGAATACGACGAACTTACTACGTTCATTACCTATCTGACGTAATAATGAGAGTGGTAAAGTTTCAGGTATGTCATTTATTGCAATAAATGTGAGCTTACAAGCCTTAAGGACAGTTTTACCTGTGATAAGGGATTCCCTGATATTTGTAGTATCGTGGTGTTACTTTACATCTTGAGTTATTGCGATACAGAGCAGTGTTTTCTAGTGGTGACTTGTTGGAACCATTTTCAATAGTCAAACGACTGTACCAAGGAGCGATTAGAGGACCTGCTAGGCAGCTGCGTTATGCCGGTTGCATGCGAATCAGGCGAAATGCAATTCAGGTCCGTCGGATACTTTTGAGCACGAGTGTACACTCTGTTAAAGAGCAACATTTTGAAATAAAGTGGCATATGAGCTCACTGCAAGGCTTATATACCTACCCAGTGGCCTCAAAGCCCTACAGCTTATCGCAATAACACACATCTCTGAGACCTCAAAGCACCGTAGCATAGATTCCTTCATGTGAAATTACATGCAAATTAAACAATTTACACAGTGCAGAGCACAATTACGCCGTTCTGAAATTACATGCAAATTAAGTCATTTACTCAGAGTAAATTGAGATAATTACACTGTTTTGTTACGATATTTATTGAGCTCCAACGCGGTTTTGTTACATGCAAATTAAGCTAGCACAGTTGCACGAAACAGATACTTGCGCTGTTTTGGTAGATATTTTCTGTTCGACATTCAGACTGGGGGGGGGGGGGGGGCGGGGGGCTTGTGGGGGCAGTGGGCTTGATGGCATGCGACAATAGGCTGTGAAGCTTTTCGTAGTTGGCGTTGCTGCGAAATTTCGATTAAATTACATGGAAAATGAGATATTTGCATATGCTGGAGCTCGAACCTGAAGTCGTATGGTTGGGGGGGGGGGGGGGGGGGGCGTGGGTGTACTGGGTCTAGAGACCTGAGGGCTGTGAAGCTTCATGTAATTGGTTGTGTTGCGAAATTTCGATTAAATTATTAAATTACACGAAAATTAAAGTATTTCCACATGTCTGGGGTCGAGCGCAGGACCTTAAGGCTCGAGAGATTAGATGTTATTGCGAAATAGCTTGTGACGACATATTCCCTTGGGCACTTGTGCTATTGCACCGTGTAACACTTGTTAGAGACAGTGGGGAGGCCAAATGCCTACATGTGAAAACTGTTTTGAGAGTGGAGGGCAAGTGTTTCAAAGTGAAAGTACATCTGAGTAATTAGGATGTGACCTTCGGAAGGGTCAGTCCGCTCTAGCCCCCAATACTTGCGGGCCTTGCCTGTATAGTCATTCAACCCGACTACACTAAATTGGTCTGCATGGAAATCCAAAATGTCGTTAAATGTGGCATTGATTGATGGAAAGCAAATTAGTTGCAGTGGTTAGGTGAGAAGGCATTTAATAGCAATTACAGACTAGTAAATTCGCTGCCATTTGTCCCCACTGATTGTAAGAACTGCCAATCACTGAAATTAATTAATCTTATAATTAATGAGAATTTAATCATTACTTCATTGTAAGTGGTGTCCAGAACATTTAATTACTTGTTGCGCAGCACATCCCGATTCGTCTGTGCTGAGTCATTTTTTTGAACTTGGCGTGATTAATAAATTCAACTCACGGATATGCAGTAAATATATTTGTCACCACTTTTTTTTACTAAGAGAATTTGCAACCAAGCAGCTTAATTTAAAATCTCTTATACTAGTCAATGTTGCCAAATTACACAATCGTGGCTGGTTGACATGTTTATTGTCTACTGCGAAACGTATTTCCAGTGCGAGTACGTGAAATGTGTGTGCGGCAATCAGTAGGTGAATGTACCATTTCCATTTATGTTTCGAAATTTGGTTCTTTTACATGATTTGTGAATATGACGTGAAACATGTCCGGTAATACATAGCGTCATCCTTCTACAATGTCGATTTATTTGTTTATAAATTTCCGTGACAGTGCTGCTGCGAGCGATCATAGATAGCTATTCAGTGTAATAGCTTTGAGGGAGTTATTCTGATTTCAAAATGGTTCAAATGGCTCTGAGCACTATGGGACTTAACTACTGTGGTCATCAGTCCCCTAGAACTTAGAACTACTTAAACCTAACTAACCTAAGGACATCGCACACATCCATGCCCGAGGCAGGATTCGAACCTGCGTCCGTAGCAATCGCACGATTCCGGACTGCGCGCCTAGAACCGCTAGACCACCGCGGCCGGCTATTCCGGTTTCCCAATATTCCGTTGTATTCCTTCTGTGGAGGAAACATATTCCACAATTATTGACTGCAATATCCCTCTCGACTGCACTGAGTCAGATTGAGGCAAAATTAACTTATATTACCCCGTTAGCGGCGGCATTTGCGTGTCAGAGCACCGCACTTTAATTTAAAAAAGACACGCATGTAATGGAAACTATCTATAATACGCTGACTTTAAGTACGAGATGTATACTGGATTAAGAGACGTTATTCACAAAAGAAAGATGCGTTTGAGCCTCGTTAAAAAATAAAACTGTTGCGTTACAACATGTCGGAAACATTTCGAAAGAAATAAAACATTTTTTATTGTACTATTAAAAGTAGCGTGACGTCCTTTAGTAACACAGCGATGCAATTTGCGTAGGTACACGCACAGTTAACAGAAAGCGTTTCATGGCAGGCCGCAAGTTCTGCGGAATAATGACGCAAAGCTAATATTCCCACCAGGTCCGGCTAAAAGCATGACAACCTGGACAACGAGCTGGAAAATTGCCAACCGGCGACAAAGCACTTCTTGAGCTGATCCGCTTACGCGTTCGCTTTCTTCACCTGCTGCCGCTTTTGGGAATGGCGTATGCAGAAGGAAATTGGCTGTCGTCCATCAGGCAACATGCGCGAGTTTTTGTGCTCTCGTGAAGATTATTACTATATATTAAAATTAAAGAACAATTTAAATTGTAAGAACTCTTAGTTTAGTACTGATTACTCAGTAAATACGTACACTACTGGCCATTAAAATTGCTACACCACGAAGATGACGTGCTACAGACGCGAGATTTAACCGACAGGAAGAAGAAGCTGTGATATGCAAATGATTAGCTTATCAGACCATTCACACAAGGTTGGCGCCGGTGGCGACACCTACAACGTGCTAACATGAGGAAAGTTTCCAAGCGATTTCTCATACACAAACAGCAGTTGACCGGCGTTGCCTGCTGAAACGTTGTTGTGATGCCTCGTGTAAGGAGGAGAAATGCGTACCATCACGTCTCCGACTTTGATAAAGGTCGGACTGTAGCTTATCGCGATTGCGGTTTATCGTATCGCGACATTGCCGCTGGCGTTGGTCGAGATCCAATGACTGTCAGGAGAATATGGAATCGGTGGGTTCAGGAGGGTAATACGGAACGCCGTGCTGGATCCCAACGGCCTCGTATCACTAGCAGTTGAGATGACAGGCATCTTATCCGCATGGCTGTAACGGATCGTGCAGCCACGTCTCGATCCCCGAGTCAACAGGTGGGGACGTTTGCAAGACAACAACCATCTGCACGAACAGTTCGACGGCGTTTGCAGCAGCATGGACTATCAGCTCGGAGACCGTGGCTGCGGTTACCTTTGACGCTGCATCGCAGACAGGAGCACCTGCGATGGTGTACCCAACGACGAACCTGGGTGCACGAATGGCAAAATGTCATTTTTTCTGATGAATCCAAGTTCTGTTTACAGCATCATGATGGTCACATCCGTGTTTGGTGACATCGCGGTGAACACACATTGGAAGCGTGTATTCGTCATCGCCATACTGGCGTAACACACGGCGTGATGGTGTGGGGTGCCATTGGTTACACGTCTCGGCCACCTCTTGTTTTCATTGACGACACTTTGAACAGTGTACGTTACATTTCAGATGTTTTACGATCCGTGGCTCTACCCTTCATTCGATGCCTGCGAAACCCTACATTTCAGCAGGATAATGCACGACCGCAAATTGTAGGTTCTGTACGGGCCTTCCTGGATACAGAAAGTGTTAGACTGCTGCTCTGGCCAGCACATTCTCCAGATCTCTCACCAATTGAAAACGTCTGGTCAATGGTGGCCGAGCAACTGGCTCGTCACAATACGCCAATCACTACTCTTGATGAACTGTGGTATCGTGTTGAAGCTGCATGGGCAGCTGTACCTGTACACGCCATCCAAGCTCTGTTTGACTCAATGCCCAGGCATATCAAGGCAGTTATTACTGCCAGAGGTTGTTGTTCTGGGTACTGATTTCTCAGGATCTATGCACCCAAATTGCGTGAAAATGTAATCACATGTCAGTTCTACTATAATATACATGTCCAATGAATACCTGTTTATCATCTGCATTTCTTCTTGGTGTAGCAATTTTAATGGCCAGTAGTGTATATTAATGTGTTTTGTAAGCTGGCTATTGAAGGTTTACCATTTCTTTGGGTATTATTCGACAAAACGCGAAAAGATCGTAAAATTGGATTGTAGCCGAATTTTTGTTTACGTTTTGGCGCAGAGAACGTAGAGAATCGCGTTTAATTGTTCTTTCTTCTTTCTAGAATTTTCAGTAGGGCGTACCCCTTCATTGGTTAGTTCATGTTTCCAAAATGTAGCGCAAATTTTAAGTTCTGTGATTCAGAAACATTGCGCTAGTACTTTGTTTTCATACAATTGCATAAAGACCTAATTTTTGCAAACGAATGTTCTCGTTTATCGGTAATTGAATTGACTTGTTGTTATTAAAACATTATTTTAACCATGAGTGAAAAGTACCTGACTTGCCAGAGTATTGTTATTTCCTCTGATAGTGTGGTGTGTGCTGCAGTTTTTTCTGCCGGGATAACTGTTGTGGCGTGGGAGCTGGGGAAGTAAAGAGCCCCTTCAGCGGTTTTGTAGAATATCCAGCAGAGATAGGAAGATAGTGGAGCAGGAGTATCTGGATCCAACTGACAACTTTGTGGTGAATATGAAAAATAAGTCGACGTGTTGCTTGAGTTAAAAACTGATGAGCCTCACACAGATGTAGGTGTAGACAGGTCAAAACAACTTTCAGCAGTAAACTGAAAAGTAGGAATATAGGGAAACCAGTCTGCAACGGGTGACAGAGGATTTAGGATCATCTTGCAAAGACTTCATCAAGGAAGACACTGTGGTAATGGGTAGGTGGGTCGGACAAAAGTATAGAAGAGTTGCTGGGTACAGTATAGAGTGTGATAAGGTAAGGTTTACATCAGCATTGAGACATATCATGTTGAGTTTCTATTTGTTCTGAGACTTCATGACTAATTTCATTTGAACTGTTCTGTCAGGTGTATTAATTTGGAGTTGGAATGGCTGCTCATGTCGGATGCAGGGTCACAAACTGGTGTGGTTCCTGTTGATTCTCTCAGTAGACGGAATTATACTGCGTATGGCTTTCACCTCGACAGGAAAGGGAAGAGTAATCTGGTTGGACTAAGAGCAGAAAATGTAATGGGGAACGGTAAAATACCAGTAGTTACAGACCTCAGAGTAGCACCTTTTTTAGGGTAGGGAAGACAGATAGAAACCAAGTTTTAAGAGATGTTAGGACTGAAACAAACCTTCAGTTTGAGAAAGAAACCAAACTACATAATTCTGGCATATTGCATCAGCTCCAGCAGCTGCTGATTAAAAATTTTCAGCACTCAGCAGAAATTTTATTTCCACCCAATTTTATCTCTGTTAATTTCAAATGACTGCTGCCTTTATTGCATCGAAATATCCGAATTGAACAATAAAATTAATGAACTACTTATCTGCATTGATGAATCAGAATAATCAAACAGCTAACAAGATCTGCCTCTCTGGCCTCCTTTTGACAACTGGTACAGATGCGTTAAGTGTTACAGTATTTAAGTCAGCGGCTCAGTTTTACAGAGTAGAAATGGAAAGAGGGGGAGTTGCCATATTCATCAGGAATCGTAATTCATTTAAGAACATAGGCGTTCATAAATTTTGCCTAGAACAGCATGTGAACATTTGTGCAAGAGAAGTACAATTTCATAATAAATCCTTCATAATAGTAATTGTATACTGAGCACCTGGAGCTTACTTTAATCTGCTCATAAATCACCTTGAAGCTGTACTGGCCTATTTAGCAGCAAACAAACACAGATATAGGGGTTACTAGTGATTTTAATACAGATTTCCTTAAAAACCTTTCCAGTAAGAATTTGTTGCACTCAGTAACAGTATCATTTAACTTAATTCCTATTGTATACTTCCCAGCTAGGATAACTAATCGTTCACAAACAACCATCAACAATATGTTTATACAAAGGTCTAATGAACAAAATTATATTACAGAAACATTTGTTTAATGTTCATATTGAACAACATATAAAATCTATCAAATCTGAATTCAAGGGGTAGTCAGTAAGCTAAGAATTGATTATTTTAGGACACTCCACAAAGACATGTACTGGAGTGATGTAGACACTGTTCATTGCAGGTATGAAAAATACAATACTTTTATTAGCACTCGCAATACCTAGGGGTTGGAGAGGTCACATTATGCTCACTTTTTGAAAATATTGCTAGCTAGTCATGTACCTTACATTTTAAAATTCTGAAAAAAACTTACAGTTTATAATGGTTTCTTCTACCAGATTTCATAATTGTTGTAAATTATTCAGTAAAACTTAACCAACAAGTTTAAGTCTTAGTAAGGGATGTTACTTTTCACAAGTCTCATATTGGTATTTTCAGGTTCAGGACCCTTCTTACACATCAGTATATTTTCAAGAAGTGTGTTGTGAATAAAAGCCACTTATACTTTTTTAAATGTTTTATTTTAGTACCATAAATTAATTTACTTACAGATATTTGTTCGAAAACTGCGCTTTTAAAGACTTAAACTAAGAGATCCAAACTCATCTCAAGATGACAGAATCTCAATTAGGAATTTCGTAACAAACGCTAAAATTCATGTTAAATATGAACGACTAACGAAAACGACAGTCCGCTTTTGATGGTACAATCAAACCTACTGGAGTACTCAAAAGTAAAAAGACTTCCTCTAAAAGATGATCCGCTAAAATGGTGGATATCAAATGGACACAAGTACCACAAGTTATTGCCACCAGCTCGCCAGTATTTGTCAGCTCCTCCCAGTAGCGTAGCCAATGAACAGTTATTCAGTGGAGCTGGCCTTGATATAGGATGAACGTCGAAATACGTTGCAGGATGAAAACGCGGCAAAATTACTTTTTATTCAATATAATCTGCTACTGATAAATTTTGAGTATTAATATAATAAAATAATAGTGTTTGATAAAGAACTGCTGCTTCCGGTAGAATTAGCTTTTGACGTCTGCTTCCGCTTCTGCTTCTGTTATCACACTTCCGTGGTATCACTAACACAAAGAAAGGCAGCACCATAGATGGTCACAAGTTTGTTTGACTCATGGCTCTGTGTCATGGAGATGTTGAAGAAACTCAACTGGCAAATGCCAGAAAATAGACGCAAAGTATCCCGAGAAAGCCTGCTTACTAAGTTTTAAAATCCATCTTTAAATGACGAATCTGGGATGTTGGGCCCGGATGGCCGGGAATACGGTTGTGGGCCAGTGGGACCCAGTGACAAGCTGGTGGTTGAGGAAACATCTTATCGCTTTTAATTACAATATTTCTCCACCATCAACGCGAGGCAGTCATGCTCCACTCAGGGGTAGCAGGCCACCAAAAGTCATCGGGCGGCTAGCCTCTGTCCCAGATGGATGGTACTTGCATTGGCGCCCAGCGATGCTGACGTCAGATTTGGGAAGAGAGCAGGCGGCCCGTCTGTAGACCAAGGTTCTGATGTCAGTGGCGCACTCGTCCTTCTAGCTGCATCGGTCCTCTGATGTCGAATGCCTGTGCACGTGTGATCCAGATGTTGCTCACGTCCCAATGTTACATTAGATTAGATTAGTAATTGTTCCATAGGTCATGAATACGACACTTCATAATGATGTGGAACGTGTCAGGTTAATAAAAGGTGTCTACACAAGATATTACATTACACAAAATATTACATAACACTTAAAATTTTTATTTTTATTTTTTGTTGGGGTTGGGGAAATTACCCACTTACTACATCCAAAAATTCATCTAATGAGTAGAAGGAGTTGCCATTAAGAAATTCTTTTTAATTTCCTTTTAAATGCTATATGGCTATCTGTCATACTTTTGATGCTATTAGGTAAGTGACCAAAGACTTTTGTGGCAGCATAATTTACCCCCTTCTGAGCCAAAGTTAGATTTAACCTTGACTAGTGAAGATCATCCTTTCCCCTAGTGTTGTAGGCATGTACACTGTTGTGACTTGGCAAGACAGCCAAGCCACTATGAGATAGCCGAAAGGCACGCGTTTAAGTTCACGCAGGCTGGCGTGAGGCCTGGAACAGTTAAAGGAGGTGAGACTAGTAAAAAAAGGTACGTGGCTTCTGGAATACTTAACTTTAATCCATAATTGGTGAACCTCGGTCTGACAGTACATGCATCACAAGATAAATAGCAAATGATAATGGCGCCTTGCTAGGTCGTAGCAAATGACGTAGCTGAAGGCTATGCTAACTATCGTCTCGACAATTGAGAGCGTAATTTGTCAGTGAACCATCGCTAGCAGAGTCGGCTGTATAACTGGGCGAGTGCTAGGACGTCGCGTGGTCTGCAATCACTGATAGTGGCGACACGCGGGTCCGACGTATACTAACGGACCGCGGCCGATTTAAAGGCTACCACGTAGCAAGTGTGGTGTCTGGCGGTGACACCACATTCCTCCCCCGCAAATCGGCGTACGGTTGTGTTATAACGCTTCCGCCCGCCGTGGGGAGGACCCCATGTTGACGTATGCGACGAGGTGGGGAGCCTAACAACAGGCGAGGCTGTGCCACCCGCACCCTGCCATTCGGTCCGAGGGGAGCTAGGAAACGCCTGAAAACCTAGTCCAGGGTGCACGCCAACATGCGGTGTACGCGCCCGTAGAGAGACAAGAGGGGCCGAAGGGTCGACCTCCATCGGGTCGGGGCACCCGACGGGCGAAGACGCCATGTGGTCCGGAGCGGGCATGAGTTCCATGTCGGAGGACAACGGGTCACGGGAAGCGATCGGCGGCGCTTGACCCAGGGAGGCGCCCGGCGGTTGCAGCGACGCGTCCACTGCGGGCGTCGCCAGCGGGAGAACAGGCGGCGGCGGTGGCGGCGGCGCGTCGCCATGGGGCAAAATGGAAGGCAGCTTCGGTAACACCTGGGGCTGAGGCGAGCCAGTAGATGGGTCCCCAGGGCGCTGACCGGACGGCACCGTCGCTGAAAGCAGACGGGAAGCGGCAGAACCCGTGCGACGACAAGGCGCAGCTGATTGAGATGCCGACGCACCTCACCAGAGGCCCCCAAAACCAGATACATAGCGCGGCCGAGGCAGCGAAGAATGCGCCCTTCGAGCCAACGCCGTGAACCTCGATAGTTACGATAGTAGACAACGTCGCCTGGGGCAAAAGCAGGTGTCTGCCGCTGCACAGGGACCTGATGCGGCGGATGTAGCAAAGAAATCAAGGTGCGATAAGGGCGACCGTGAAGCAATTCAGCCGGCGAGCGACCATCTCGGGGCTGAGAGCGATACGAAGACAAAAAGAGCAATAACGCGTCCTCCCTAGAATGCGACGCTTTCAACTTCAACATCTGTGACTTGAAAGTCCTGACCAAACGTTCAGCGGCACCGTTTGACTGTGGCGAAAACGGCGCGGATGTCAGATGTTGAATACCATTGGCCTTGCAGAATAACTGAAATTCTGCGGACATGAATTGTGGGCCATTGTCGGAAACAATAGTCTGTGGAAGACCTTCAATGCAAAAGATAGCGGATAACGCTTGGATGGTGGCAGATGACGTCGTGGAAGACATCCGGACAACAAAAGGAAAATTACTGAATGAATGTACCACAACCAACCATCGAGCATTCCAGAATGGACCAGCAAAATCGATGTGTAAGCGTTGCCAAGGGGAAGTGGCGTTTGGCCATGCAAAGAATTTCCGCGGTGGTGCGGATTGGTGTTCGGCACCCGCCATGCAAGAAGAGCACATATGCGTAATCGCAGCATCGATTCCGAACCAAGGACAGTGCTGACGAGCAAGTTGTTTCGTTCGCACTATACCCCAATGTCCGTGGTGGAGAAGCCGTAAGACAGAGGACTGTAACGAACGTGGGACCACGACCCTGGACTGATCATTATCAGAACGCAACAGCAAAACACCACGTCATACAAAAAGTCTCTCATTGTGAGCAAAAAATCGGCGAACCAACGGATCCCCGATCCGTGACTTTGACAAGGGCCATTGCGTAGCAACAAAACGCAGAACGAAAGCAAGGACAGGGTCGGCAGCTGTGGCCGTAGCTACACGACGAAAATCAATCGGAAACGAGTCGACCACGTCATCGGATTCCGAATCAATGAACATGCAAGCAAGTTCGGAGGAATCGAATGCTCTATCCTCAGCAACAGGCAAACGGGACAACGCATCGGCGTTGCCGTGCTTAGCAGTGGACCGATACAAGATATCGTAGCGGTACTGCGAGAGGAAAATAGACCAGCGAATGAATTTCTGCGCTGTACGTGGAGGTACAGGCTTGTTCGGATGAAAAAGGGATGTCAAAGGTTTGTGGTCCGTGATGATGGTAAAGTGACGACCATACAAGAAATCATGAAACTTAGTAATACCAAATACGAGAGCCAATGCTTCTTTCTCGATCTGTGAATAATTTCTTTGCGCAGACGAGAGCAATTTGGACGCAAAGGCAATAGGGCATCGTGCAATCCATCTTTGTGCACAAGCACAGCACCGATCCCGAAATCCGATGCATCCACCATCAACAAAAGGGGTTTCTGGGGATCGAATGGCGTAAGGCAAGTATGGGAAAGCAACGCCGATTTCAACTGGCGAAAGGCGCGTTCGCTTTCCGTCGTCCAGACGAACGGAACACCTTTACGGCGTAAGCGATGAAGCGGAGCTGAAATGGAAGAGGCATGGCGCACATAGCGATGATAATAATTTATTTTTCCCAGCACACTCTGTAGCTGCTTCAAATTCTGCGGCGAAGGCAAGTCTTGTATGGCACGGAGGTGCTCTGGACTGGGATGTATGCCTTGGGCATTGAGTACCTGTCCCAGATATGGTTAGTCCCGAGCAAAAAATACACATTTATCCTTCCGCAAGCGAAGACCATTTCGTCGCAAGACCTGAAATAATGTTCTGAGATTGGCTAAATGTTCTTCTTCCGACTTTCCGGAGATCACAATATCGTCCAGATAGTTGGCTGCAGTAGGGACCGACGCACAAACAGTTTGTAGATATTGCTGAAACAATGGAGGGGCGGATGCACACCCGAATGGCAGTCGCAATCTATACAAACCAAGATGCGTGTTAACCACCAAGACGCGCTGGGATTCTTTGTCCCCAGTATTTGCAAGTACGCATCTGCTAGGTCCAACTTCGAAAAATATTTACCCGGGCACAGATTGTCAAAAAGATCTTCCGGGCGGGGTAAAGGAAAAGTGGCAATCACTAATTGTGGATTCACCGTTGCCTTGAAGTCCACACAAAGTCTCAATTTTCCGGAAGGTTTTGGCAAAATTACTAAGGGTGATGCCCAGAGAGAAGCCTGCACACGTTCAATTACACCTTGTGATTCCAAATCGTGTAACGTTCTTGCGACCTCATCACGCAATGCGTGGTGAACATTGCGCGCTCTGAAAAATTTCAGTTGCGCATTTACTTTCAGTTCCAAATGTGCTTTATAGTTCTTAGCGCAACCAAGGCCCGGTGCAAAAATGTCTGCAAACTCTTCACATAGACGAGAAACACTGTCTGAAGGCACAGTCTGGTTCACTGATAGGACCTGATTGACTATAGACAAGTTAAACAACTGAAATAATTCCAAACCAAACAAGTTCACTGCAGAAGAAGAACGAAGGACGTACAATGACACAAGTTTTGTTTGTCCCTTGTATGTTGCAAGAAGGCTGCACTGTCCTAACACAGGGATTGCTTGTCCTGAATAACTACTGAGCTTAACATTTGTGGCACGCAACAGAGTTGTGCCCAGCTGTTTGTACGTATCTTCATTGATCAGTGAAACTGCAGCCCCGGTATCGAGCTGGAATGGTATCACGTTGCCATTAATGTCCAAGTCCACAAAAAGTTTATTGTCCTGCTGACGACAAGAGCGACTGTCTCGTGCAACGTGAACTGACACTGGTACAGAATCACTTGCGACTTAACGGGATTTCCGGCAATGTCGATGCACACTATTCGTGGGACAAACACAGTCACTGTTAGAGAGAGTGGCACTGGGCGGAGTGAAATGAACTACATGAATTTCCATGGGCGAAGGTTCACAAGCCTGAGTATTCTGGGTTCGATTCTGATTCCGGCGCGAAGCAAAGGGCTTGGAATGGTTGTGAGTGTCCGATTGGAGCTTTTTCTGGCAAACACTCTGAACATGTCCTTTTTTATTACAGAAAAAACAAATAGCCTGGCGTGACGGGCAATTCTCACGCGAATGTCTAGTAGCACACCGCGGGCATGATTTTAGCACTGCATTTGCTTGCTTGCGCGGCACACGTGGCGGAGAGCCTGGTGGCAGCTGTGCGGACGGGCGTGAGGGGTGTTTACTGTTGCGTGCAGCGCGCCCAGCGGGCCGGTTAACCTGACACACAGCCGGTGAAGTTGCAAATGATTCCTGATCAAAGTCAAGTGTGTCCTGCCGATCCAAGACGTCTATCACTTGTTGAAGGGAGGGATTGACTAGTTTCAAAATCTGTTCCCTGATACGAACATCAGAAACGTTCTGTGCAATTGCATCACGCACCATAGTATCTGAATAAGGGAGTCCACATTGACACTCAAAAGCACAATCCCTAGTAAGGCCTTGCAAAGTTGCAACCCACTCCCGATTAGTTTGACCTGCCATACGTTTTATACGAAAGAAGGTATACCTTTTTGCAACGACATTGACTGATTCTTTGGAATATGCATCTAATGCAGACAAAAGTTTGTCATAGGACAGAGTTGCTTCATCGCGTCGGGGAAATAATTTCACTACCACACGATACGGGGCCACGCCAACGCAAGAAAGGAGAAAAGGCTGCCGCTCATTACCTTGAATTCTGTAGGCGGCGAGATGGAATCCAAATTGGCGTGACCACTCTGTCCAGCTTTCCAGTGCAGCATCAAAAGGACGAAAAGGTGGTGCAACAGCATGTTGTGGCTGCTGTAGCGGTGGAGCGGCGGCCGCCGCATCGTTTTGCATTGCACGTTGACCCTGGACGAGCTGTCCAAGGGGCATCCAGCGAGGCCTGCGTCTGCTGATTCTGTAAGCGATAAAATTCGGACAGTACATCTGGAGATTGTGGCGAAGCCATGTCACAAGTAAATCAATACGAACGCAAAATTCTCGTCGCCAAACTGTTGTGACTTGGCAAGACAGCCAAGTCACAATAAGATAGCCGAAAGGCACGCGTTTAAGCTCACGCAGGCTGGCGTGAGGTCTGGAACAATTAAAGGAGGTGAGACTAGTAAAAAAAGGTATGTGGCTTCTGGAATACTTAACTTTAATCCATAATTGGTGAACATCGGTCTGACAGTACATGCATCACAAGATAAATAGCAAATGATAATGGCGCCTTGCTAGGTCGTAGCAAATGACGTAGCTGAAGGCTATGCTAACTATCGTCTCGGCAATTGAGAGCGTAATTTGTCAGTGAACCATCGCTAGCAAAGTCGGCTGTACAACTTGGCGAGTGCTAGTACGTCTCTCTAGACCTGCCGTTTGGCGGCGCTCGGTCTGCAATCACTGATAGTGGCGACACGCGGGTCCGACGTATACTAACGGACCGCGGCCGATTTAAAGGCTACCACGTGGCAAGTGTGGTGTCTGCCGGTGACACCACATACACTGCTATTACTTTTGAATTCGTTCCGCTTGTTAATAACAAATTTCATAAGTGAATATGTATATTGTGAGGTTTCAGTGAAGATCTCTAGCTCTTTAAATAAGCGTCTGCAGGATGATCTCGGATGAGCTCCAGCAATTATTCTGATTACACACTTTTGTGCACTGAGTTACCCCAGAATATGATGTCATACGAAAGCAGAGAATGAAAACAGGCGTGGTAAGCTAATTTACTGAGATGTATATCGCCAAAATTTGCAATGACCCTAATAGCATAAGTAGCTGAACTCAAACGTTTCAGCAGATATTCAGTGTTTTTTTTTCCAGTTCAAACCCTCATCAATGCATACATCTAGAAATTTTGAATATTCTACCTTAGCTACAGATTTCTGATCGAAGTCTATATTTATTAATGGTGTCATTCCATTTGCTGTGTGGAACTGTATTTACTGTGCTTTGTCAAAGTTTAATGAGAGCCCATTTGCAGAGATCCACTTAATGATTTTCTGATAAACATCGTTTACAATTTCACCAGTTAATTCTTGTCTGTTGGATGTGATAGCTATACTTGTATCATCGGCAAAAAGTACCAGCTTTGCATCTTCGTGAATATAAAATGGCAAGTCATTAATTTATATTAAGAATAGCAGAGGACCCAAGACTGAGCCTTGCAGCACCCCATTCTTGATTGTTCCCCAATTTGAGAAATCAACAGTTTTTTGCATATTATGTGAACTGCTTATTTCAACTTTTGATTGAACGCTGGCGGTGGTTGACATAGATGGTAGGTCCTCTGCGTTGCAGCACCAAGTCCCCCAGGGTGGACTGAGTGTCAGATGATGCCTCAAAGTGAAAAAAGGCGAAACGCGTCCGGGAGAATAAAATACGTAACATGAGAAGGCGTTTTTTATTTACAAAACAAAAAATGAAATTGTTTACCGAACAGTTCCTGTAAAATAGTTACCGAGCGAGGTGGCACAGCGGTTAGACACTGGACTCGCATTCAGGAGGACGACGGTTGAATCCCGCGTCCGGCCATCCTGATTTAGGTTTTCCGTGATTTCCCTAAATCACTCCAGGCAAATGCCGGAATGGTTCATCTGAAAGGGCACGGCCGACTTCCTTCCCCATCCTTCCCTAATCCGATGAGACTGATGACCACGCTGTCTGGTCTCCTTCCCCAAACAACCAACCAACCTGTAAAATAGTTTGAGAAAGAATGCAGGGCGCATGCCTCGATTCTGTAATTGCTGACCGGCCGAAAGGTGGCAAACCCTTGTCGGCCTCCCCTTCCGACAAACGAATGAAATTGCCCAGCGCTTTGGTCACTGCGCATCGGCCACGTCATCCTGCGTGGACTCTGCCGTCCTTTCTTCCCTCGGCAGCTCCAATTATGCGCTCATGATAAGCCAACCGAAGCGCCATCGCTCCCAGGTGCAGTAATACGAGGTGCGTTGAAGTTCTAAGGCCTCCGATTTTTTTTCTCCGGACTGGAAAGAGATAGAAACATGCGCATTGTTTTAAAATGAGTCGCGTTCAATGTCAATACGTCCCAGAGATGGCGGCACCGTACAGCAGATGGAATTTTACCACCAGCAGCGAGAATGAGAACTGTTTTAAATACTTAAAATGGCGACGTTTTCCTTACTTGAACAGCGTGCAATCATTCGTTTTCTGAATTTGCGTGGTGTGAAACCAATTGAAATTCATCGACAGTTGAAGGAGACATGTGGTGATGGAGTTATGGATGTGTCGAAAGCGCATTCATGGGTGCGACAGTTTAATGAAGGGAGAACATCGTGTGACAACAAACCGAACCAACCTCGGGCTCGCACAAGCCGGTCTGACGACATGATCGAGAAAGTGGAGAGAATTGTTTTGGGGGATCGCCGAATGACTGTTGAACAGATCGCCTCCAGAGTTGGCATTTCTGTGGGTTCTGTGCACACAATCCTGCATGACGACCTGAAAATGCGAGAAGTGTCATCCAGGTGGGTGCCACGATTGCTGATGGACGACCACATGGCTGCTCGTGTGGCATGTTGCCAAGCAATGTTGACGCGCAACGACAGCATGAATGGGACTTTCTTTTCGTCGGTTGTGACAATGGATGAGACGTGGGTGCCATTTTTTAATCCAGAAACAAAGCGCCAGTCAGCTCAATGGAAGCACCCAGATTCACCGCCACCAAAAAAATTTCGGGTAACCGCCAGTGCTGAAAAAATGGTGTCCATGTTCTGGGACAGCGAGGGCGTAATCCTTACCCATTGCGTTCCAAAGGGCACTAAGGTAACAGGTGCATCCTACGAAAATGTTTTGAAGAACAAATTCCTTCCTGCACTGCAACAAAAACGTCCAGGAAGGGCTGCGCCTGTGCAGTTTCACCAAGACAACGCACCCACACATCGAGCTAACGTTACGCAACAGTTTCTTCGTGATAACAACTTTGAACTGATTCCTCATGCTCCCTACTCACCTGACCTGGCTCCTAGTGACTTTTGGCTTTTTCCATCAATGAAAGACACTCTCCGTGGCCGCACATTCACCAGCCGTGCTGCTATTGCCTCAGCGATTTTCCAGTGGTCAAAACAGACTCCTAAAGAAGCCTTCGCCGCTGCCATGGAATCATGGCGTCAGCGTTGTGAAAAATGTGTACGTCTGCAGGGCGATTACGTCGAGAAGTAACGCCAGTTTCATCGATTTCGGGTGAGTAGTTAATTAGAAAAAAAATCGGAGGCCTTGGAACTTGAATGCACCTCGTATTGTGATCGGCTAGCACACAACATTAAGAATCAGCATTCACACTGGGCTGAATATCATCATGAATATCGTTTGCTTGTTACCATTCACGCCTCGACGGAAAGCCGGCCATGCAGAGAGCAACATGAAGGGAGGAAGGAAGGAAGGGAGAGAGGATGGATGGATGACAGGAAGGAAGATTGGTGGTTAATTTGCGATCGACGACACTCTCAGTCGTTACGAAGCCCCGACTTGAATTAAGGCGGGAACATACATCCTTTTGAAAAGAAACATCCTGATATAAGCCAAAATGATATTTTCACTCTGCAGCGAAGTGTGCGCTGATATGAAACTTCCTGGCAGATTAAAACTGTGTGCCAGACCGAGACTCGAACTCGAGACCATTGCCTTTCGCGGGCAAGTGCTCTACCATCTGAGCTACCCATGCTCCGTCCTCACAGCTTCACTTCCGCCAGTATCTCGTCTCCTACCTCCCAAACTTTACAGAAGCTGTCCTGCGAACCTTGCAGAACTGGCACTCCTGAAAGAAAGGATATTGCGGAGACATGGCTTAGCCACAGCCTGGGGGATGTTTCCAGAATGAGATTTTCACTCTGCAGCGGATCGTCCGCTGATAAGAAACTTCCTGGCAGATTAAAACTGTGTGCTGGACCGAGACTCGAACTCGGGAGTGCTAGTTCTGCATGGTTCGCAGGAGAGCTGTTCTAAAGTTTGGAAAGTAGGAAACGAGGTACTGGCAGACGTAAAGCTGTTAGGACGGGGTGTGAGTCGTGCTTGGGTAGCTCGGGTGGTAGAGCACTTGCCCGCAAAAGGCAAAGATCCCGAGTTCGAGTCTCGGTCCAGCACACAGTTTTAATCTGCCAGGAAGTTTCAACCTGTTATATGCCTGAAGTGATTTAGGGAAACCTAAATCTAGACTCCTAGAAAGTGATTTGTACCACCTTCCTCCCGAATAAATTCCAGCTTGAGGAGTCAGCTTATCCTTGGTGGCAGGGCAGAGGAAGACACTTTTTATGTTGCTGCAGACTATAATGAATGATATTTCATTTTATTGTTGGTGAAGCATAGTCACAGTGTGGCATTTATGCCACTTCCCCACCCACTCTTATTACATTTTGTTGCTATGTTTTTGTGCACAAAAAATTGTTCAAATGGCTCTAAGCACTATGGGACTTAACATTTGAAGTCATCACTCCCCTAGAACTACTTAAACCTAACTAACCTAAGGACATCACACACATCCATGCCCGACGCAGGATTCGAACCTGCGACCATAGCAGCATTGCGGCTGCGGACTGAAGCGCCTAAAACCGCTCGGCCACAGCGGCCGGCTTTTGTGCATAGTACATGAAGGTTTTGGTATGGGAGATTAGCAAGTAGGTAGGATCACAAGGCAGACTCATCGAACGACGCACCAGATGGTCACAGCGTGAAAACAGCTGGGCGAACAAAAGCCGTATCATATTGGAAGAGAGAGACAGTGGGGGATCCACCTACTGTGCTGGACGCCAAGAAGCGAATATTATATTATTTTTATTTACTATTTAAATATTAATATACAGTTCCAACCGTGCTGATGACGCTACTTGCACTGAGAACTTGTTAATAATAATTTCAACATCACTAATACATCAGGAAATGGTAATTACAAACTGTAGTTACTGTCAGTGAGTATTAAAAGAAAGGATGGACCATACACAAGTGCGTCCTGAGAGAGCAGGCATCAAATTGCTAAGACACCTCACTACTAGTCTATGATAGGTTTCCGAGTAGGTAACACATGTATCAGTGTATAAAAACTTATCTCTGAAAAACTGCCTCGGATGAAGGACTTGAGCGATGTTCTGTTAAACCAAGGCAGTCTACCATCATATTCGACGTGGCAACATGTGAACTACTGTGCGAAATGAAACTCCGCATAAAGACGGAATTAACTGTTAAAATTGCCTCGGAACACATTTTTGTGTGATCTAATGTGCATTCTACGATCTTGTGAGGTTATTTTGTCACTTTTGAGTGCTCGGAAACCAATGATTAATAACCGGGAATCTTGTTATGAATATTAATGACAGACTGGCTCTAGAGATCACTGTATAATTTTGCGATTGGACAAATGAAACAAAATTAGTTGGCATCTTTAACATTTTACGATTCTCATTATGCTTGGCATTTAAACCTACATACTTGTCATGCTACTACGCACTGTTTGTTGCACAAGCGTTAAGAGCTCGCTACCGACGCAGAAGAAACCAGCCGGGGCAACGTCTACGAGACGGGAGGTAAGCAAGTTGACTACAGTGCAGTTGTAAGAAGTGGGGGACGGCCGCACTGGACTTTCATACGTAAATCACAAGTAGCATCCATCACTATGCCTGCCCCTGTACATTTTGTGGCACATGATATTTCGAACATTCATCCCCCTGTCTGCTGTGGTAAGTGTTTCAACATTACAAAACGGCTACTCACGACGTGGGGCCTAGAAGGAGATACAAAGTTTGTTTGGGCAGACAGCTACGACGGGAGTAATGGGGTTGGCCGAAGCGAGAGACAGCACGCAATTGACTAACCCCACTAAACTTGTCGTTGCATCAAGCGCCTGAAGTTGCCAAACCCCACATCCTCATCATCAGAACACTCGCGCCTTGTGCTTCAGTTTGTGGTAGCTTGTGTGATCGTTCTCAGGAATACGTACAAAATAAACATCAATGTTTGCAGTATACACTGCTGTAATAGTGAGGTATGGTTTCTTTCGACCGCTTTTGTTCCTTCTCCCAATACGATTTGGCTTAGTGAAGATCTGATTTCTGGACAGGATAAACATGTATAAATCTTAAAAGTCAGAAACAGGTAGACGATTTCCTTAATAATTTGTTGCGTAAATACGAGGGCGTGCTGAAAATTAATGCCCCTGAATTTTGTATGTGAAAACTCTTAAAGCTTTTTAAATAAAGCAAACGTTATTAACATCCTATATCTTTTTTTTTTCATGTCCGCATATTTACGGCCCTCTGCGGGTAGGGGTCTCGTAAGGGAAACTCCCCGTCGCACCCTCATCAGATTTAGTGGTAAGAGGGCCTAGGGCACAGCCCGTCAAAAACTGAACACAGATCAAGCACCAAAATAGGAAGAAAGTGTACTGAACTGTGAAAAAAAAGCAAAATAGAAATAGTGAACGGTCTAATAGAAAGAAGTGCTATATAGAAGTGGAACAGCAATGGTGCGTGAGAAACAACGTGCTGTACGAGCGCCGCGACTTCTGTAACACTCTGACGCCTTGGGTTTACTGTCATCGATCATCCAGTCCCAACTTGGCCACACCAGATTTTCATCTGCTTCCAAAGCCTAACGAACACCTCTGAGGACTTCAGTTTGATAGTCTTGAGGCGGTCAAGCAGAGGTGAGGTTGTGGCTCCGTCAACAAAGTAAGACGTTTTACAGTGACGGTATCAACAAAATCGTCTCTCCTTGGGAGAAACATGTTCGTCGCCAGGCTGAATGTGTTGAGAAATAAATATGTAGACATGAAGAATAAAGATGTAGAATGTTAATAACGTTTCTTTTATTTAAAATGCCTTAAGTGTTTTTATATAAAATTTAGTCTGTAGCTCCTGGTCTTGCGGTAGCGTTCTCGCTTCCCGCGCACGGGGTCCCATGTTCGATTACCGGCGGGGTCAGGGATTTTTCCTGCCTCGAGATGGCTGGATGTCTTAGTATCGTCTTCATCATCATCATTCATCCCCATTACGGTCGGAGGAAGGCAATGGCAAACCACCTCCACTAGGACCTTGCCTAGTACAGCGGTGCGGGTCTCCCGCAACGTCCCCTACGCTCTGTCAAGGAGTATGGGACCTCATCATCATATAAAAATTTGGAAGCAACACTTTTCAGCACGCCCACATATTTGGCATGGGAAAAGCAAATTGATAAGATAATGCGTTAACGTATATGTGTCTTTTATTATTTTTTTTGCTAGAGTTAGTTTTAAATAACAGGTACAAAGAATCAGAACACAAAATACGAATATCGAGTTATGTGTCAGTTAAACAAAATGAACGTAATATATGAGTAAAAGCTGAACATACCACAGAAAAACAAGATGTTAAGATAAATATGTGTTATTCGAAATTACAAACATTTTTTGTTAGGCAAGCTCGACAAACTGCTGAACACGATCCATCATATCTGCGTACTTTCACGTAATCTTCTCCGTCGCAGGTTGATTACATCAGAAATGTCTCATTATTAAATTGTATATTTCAGATGGCTTCATAAAAAGAAATCAAGGCTGTTAAAGTCTGGCGATCTAGTTGACCATGCCAAAGAGCCCTCTTTACGAGTTCATTTTGACCAAAAGGAACGGTCCTGGTGACGTCGCACTGTAGCGCAGAAGTTCAAATGGTTCAAATGGCTCTAAGCACTATGGGACTTTACATCTGAGGTCATCAGTCCCCTTGACTGAGAACTACTTAAACCTAACTAACCTGAGGACATCACATAAATCCATGCCCGAGGCAGGATTCGAACCTGCGACGGTAGCAGCAGCGCGGTTCCGGACTGAAGCTCCTAGAACCGCTCGGCCACACGGCCGTCCAGCGTAGAAGTGACTGGGAGGACCCTCTTGCATGGAGCGAACTTCCGCACGATAGGTCTGACAAACTTCTTCCAACTATTCCGGTGCAAAACTATTGAGTAAATCCAAATACCGCTCTCCTGACAGTCTTGACATCACGCGTGACCCTATGAAATAGCCGGCCGATGTGACCGAGCGGTTCTAGGCGCTTCAGTCTGGAACCACGCGAACGCTAGGGTCGCAGGTTCGAATCCTGCCTCAGGCATGGATGTGTGTGATGTCCTTAGGTTAGTTACGTTTAAGTAGTTCCAAGTCTAGGGGACTGACGACCTCAGATGTTAAGTCACATAGTGCTTACAGCCATTTGAACCTATGAAATAATGATCAATAATGGAATGTCAGATACTGAATCCGTACTTTCGTTGATACCCTTTGACTTATCTCATATGAGGGTTTTCTTCTGCTCACTCGTCATCCGTGAAGGAGCCTCTGTGGATGAAAATGATTGTTCTTAAAAAATGCTGGCTTTCCAACTGATGACCTATGACGTAGTCGCCGAAATCCAGATTCTGTCGGCAGAGTCCATCGAGCGTCTATTTAGTTCTGTTGACAGCTTTTGAGGTATCTCATCCATTAGCAAGGCATTCCGTTTACAACTCAAACTTCGCATGACACGGGTCTGCACACTCTGCCACTGTTGCTATGTTTTTTCTCTCCATGTACTGGGTTTCGGGTTTCGCCAAGTCAGCCATATTCATAATGTAATGTCAATTATGACGATACGAACTGAGGACAACACAACACGTAGTCACTATGCCGAGGAAAAAACCACGGCTGGGAATCAAATGGTTCAAATGGCTCTGAGCACTATGGGACTTAACATCTGTGGTCATCAGTCCCCTAGAACTTAGAACTACTTAAACCTAACTAACCTAAGGACATCACACACATCCATGCCCGAGGCAGGATTCGAACCTGCGACCGTAGCAGTCCCGCGGTTCCGGACTGAGCGCCTAGAACCACGAGACCACCGCGGCCGGCGGCTGGGAATCGAACCCCAGTCACTTCACGTAGCAATCCGCCGTGCTGACTGCGCAGCTACTGAGGCGTACAAGATGCGTGGTTCACAACGTCTTATACAGTTGTTCGTACTTTACGACGAGATGTATTTTTTCAGTGACTTCCCAGCATTGGGTGATGCAATTCACGACTTGAATGTCCATATCTTCAGGTTATTCGATGTCTCGTTAAATGATTATCTTCCTGCTTTATTTTGTAAACAATTTGCTCTGGAGCATATGGGTTTCGAAAAAGACGATCGTGTGAAACCCAGCTCGCGCTCTTCGTCCACCATAGAGGGTTCCCAGGTAGATGACGTGTTCCTTGACTTCCGCAAGGCGTTCGATACAGTTCCCCACAGTCGTTTGATAAACAAATATGGACTATTAGGCCAATTGTGTGATTGGATTGAAGAATTCCTAGATAACAGAACTCATTCTCAATGGAGAGAAGTCATCCGAAGTAAGAGTGATTTCAGGTGTGCCGCAGGGGGTGTCGTAGGACCATTGCTATTCACAATATATATAAATGATCTTGAGGATAACATCGGAAGTTCACTGAGGCTTTTTGCGGATCATGCTGTAGTACATCGAGAGGTTGTAACAATACAAAATTATACTGAAATGCAAGAGGATCTGCAACGAATTGACGCAATGACAATTGAATCTCAATGTAGACAAGTGTAATGTGCTGCGAATACATGGAAAGAAATATCCTTTATCATTTAGCTACAACATAGCAGGTCAGCAACTGGAACCAGTTAATTCCATAAATTATCTGGGAGTACGCATCAGGAGTGATTTAAAATGGAATGATCATATGAAGTTGATCGTCGGTAAAGCAGATGCTAGACTGAGATTCATTGGAGGAATCCTAAAGGAAATGCAATCCGAAAACAAAAGAAGTAGGTTACAGTACGCTTGTTCGCCCACTGCTTGAATACTGCTCAGCAGTGTGGGATCCGTACCAGATAGGGTTGATAGAAGAGATAGAGAAGATCCAACGGAGAGCAGCGCGCTTCGTTACAGGATCATTTAGTAATCACGAAAGCGTTACGGAGATGATAAACTCCAGTGGAAGACTCTGCAAGAGAGACGCTCAGTAGCTCGGTACGGGCTTTTGTTGCAGTTTCGAGAACATATCTTCACCGAGGAGTCAAGCAGTATATTGCTCCCTTCTACGTATATCTCGCGAAGAGATCATGAGGATAAAATCAGAGAGATTAGAGCCCACACAAAGGCAAACCGACACTCTTTCTTTCCACGAACAATACGAGACTGGAATAGAAGGGGGAACCGATAGAGGTACTCAAGGTACCCTCCGCCACACACCGTCAGGTGGCTTTCGGAGTATGGATGTAGATGTGGATGTAGAGAAAAGAGCAACAGTTCTTATCTTGTGCGTAGCAGCATGCAGTTCTTGCAATATTCTTCCTCATTTGACCCACGGCATATATACAGTGCATATCTCTTATGAGATTAAAGAGACCTTTGGAGATAAGAGAACGACTTGTATGAATATCAAGAGCTCAGATGGAAACCCAGTTCTAAGCAAAGAAGGGAAAGCAGAAAGGTGGAAGGAGTATATAGAGGGTCTATACAAGGGCGATGTACTTGAGGACAATATTATGGAAATGGAAGAGGATGTAGATGAAGATGAAATGGGAGATATGATACTGCGTGAAGAGTTTGACAGAGCACTGAAAGACCTGAGTCGAAACAAAGTCCCCGGGATAGACAATATTCCATTGGAACTACTGACGGCCGTGGGAGAGCCAGTCCTGACAAAACTCTACCATCTGGTGAGGATGATGTATGAGACAGGCGAAATACCCTCAGACTTCAAGAAGAATATAATAATTCCAATCCCAAAGAAAGCAGGTGTTGACAGATGTGAAAATTACCGAACTATCAGCTTAATAAGTCACAGCTGCAAAATACTAACACGAATTCTTTACAGACGAATGGAAAAACTAGTAGAAGCCAACCTCGGGGAAGATCAGTTTGGATTCCGTAGAAACACTGGAACACGTGAGGCAATACTGACCTTACGACTTATCTTAGAAGAAAGATTAAGGAAAGGCAAACCTACGTTTCTAGCATTTGTAGACTTAGAGAAAGCTTTTGACAATGTTGACTGGAATACTCTCTTTCAAATTCTAAAGGTGGCAGGGGTAAAATACAGGGAGCGAAAGGCTATTTACAATTTGTACAGAAACCAGATGGCAGTTATAAGAGTCGAGGGACATGAAAGGGAAGCAGTGGTTGGGAAGGGAGGGCTGTAGCCTCTCCCCGATGTTGTTCAATCTGTATATTGAGCAAGCAGTAAAGGAAACAAAAGAAAAATTCGGAGTAGATATTAAAATTCATGGAGAAGAAATAAAAACTTTGAGGTTCGCCGATGACATTGTAATTCTGTCAGAGACAGCAAAGGACTTGGAAGAGCAGTTGAACGGAATGGACAATGTCTTGAAAGGAGGATATAAGATGAACATCAACAAAAGCAAAACAAGGATAATGGAATGTAGTCTAATTACGTCGGGTGATGCTGAGGGAATTTGATTAGGAAATGAGGCACTTAAAGTAGTAAAGGAGTTTTGCTATTTGGGGAGCAAAATAACTGATGATGGTCGAAGTAGAGAGGATATAAAATGTAGGCTGGCAATGGCAAGGAAAGCGTTTCTGAAGAAGAGAAATTTGTTAACATCCAGTATTGATTTAAGTGTCAGGAAGTCATTTCTGAAAGTATTCGTATGGAGTGTAGCCATGTATGGAAGTGAAACATGGACGATAAATAGTTTGGACAAGAAGAGAATAGAAGCTTTCGAAATGTGGTGCTACAGAAGAATGCTGAAGATTAGATGGGTAGATCACATAACTAATGAGGAAGTATTGAATAGGATTGGGGAGAAGAGAAGTTTGTGGCACAACTTGACCAGAAGAAGGGATCGGTTGGTAGGACATGTTCTGAGGCATCAAGGGATCACCAATTTAGTATTGGAGGGCAGCGTGGAGGGTAAAAATCGTAGAGGGAGACCAAGAGATGAATACACTAAGCAGATTCAGAAGGATGTAGGTTGCAGTAGGTACTGGGAGATGAAAAAGCTTGCACAGGATAGAGTAGCATGGAGAGCTGCATCAAACCAGTCTCAGGACTGAAGACCACAACAATAACAACACATCTCTTATGAGTCGTTACGAGCTTATTCTCCGGTGTTTTGGCATACGTGTATGCATGTTTGTCTCCGCAATCTGTAACTGGAGTTGGCCCGAACAATTAGTGCCCATGAAGGTGTTCCACGTGAAACCCAGTGTCAACAGTAAACGTCGGCTTGTGTCTCGTTGGAGACGGCTATTACACGTTGTGCTAAACCTGAGTTTGTCGATTGGCAGAGGTGATACCGGGGGCCAGAGAAAGCACGCCTGGCCCCCACATCTGCTGCAGTTACGTGAGACATAACTTCCGGAAGAAGAAAACTAAATTTCGTAAAACCACTTTTTGCTGCCGTGGAGCCGTTTCTGCTACACCGGTTTTAGCATCGTCATTTGTTTTACACATCTGTGTGCCGGACCGAGACTCGAATTCAGGAGCCTTGCCTTTTGCGGGTAAGTGATCTACCAGCTGAGCTACTCAATCACAACTCACATCCTGTTCTCACAGCTTTTCATACCGCCAGTAGAGCACTTGGCCACAGAAGGCAAAATTCCCGATTTCGAGTCTCGGTCCGGCGCACAGTTTTAATCTACCAGGAAATTTCAACTTCGTGCTTCGTCTAATATTTCCACTTTTCTTCCACTGCTCATATAGCCACTCCATCCAGATTAGCAGAAAATTTTTAGAAACAAGGCGTAAACCTAATAAGTTAAGAATGTTTCAAAAATGGTTGAGTGTTTTCATGGGAGCGATAATCAGTTGTAAAATCTGGCAGCTAGAACCACATTTTCAGAAACAATATTGCAGTGTTTTTAAATAAGCAGTATTGGGAAATAGGTTCACAAAATCCGGTTTTGGGATACCCACGTAAATGCTGCATATTGTGGAGACATACTGGAAACAACACCCGGCGAAAGTCACGCACAGAGGTAAAAAAACACTTAAAAGTTGTTTGCAATCGAAACTGCAATCATCTTATGCAGTGATATATTTAATAAAGTTCCTAACTGCAACAATCTTACTGTACCATAAAAAACCCTGAGAACAGTGAAGTATACAACAGTAACACAGTGGACAAATCTGGCAATGTGACCAATTATGTCAGCTAGGTAAGTTGGCTACAACCACACGTGACTACCGATCTAAGTCTTCCATTTCAGCCAATTATTACCGATTCAGGTCTGGGAGACGATCGGCCAACGGGATACATGATTTTCACATACGTCTAAATACACTACTGGCCATTAAAAGTGCTACACCAAGAAGAAATGCAGATGATAAACGGGTATTCATTGAACAAATATATTGTACTAGAACTGACATGTGATAACATTTTCACGCAATTTGGGTGCATAGATCCTGAGAAATCAGTACCCAGAACAACCACCTCTGGCCGTAATAACGGCCTTGATACGCCTGGGCATTGAGTCAAACAGAGCTTGGATGGCGTGTACAGGTACAGCTGCCCATGCAGCTCCAACACGATACCACAGTTCATCAAGAGTAGTGACTGGCGTATTGTGACGAGCCAGTTGCTCGGCCGCCATTGACTAGACGTTTTCAGTTGGTGAGAGATCTGGATAATGTGCTGGCCAGGGCAGCAGTCGAACATTTTCTGTATCCAGAAAGGCCCGTACAGGACCTACAACATGCGGTCGTGCATTATCCTGCTGAAATGTAGGGTTTCGCAGGGATCGAATGAAGGGTAGAGCCACGGGTCGTAACACATTTGAAATGTAACATACACTGTTCAAAGTGCTGTCAATGCGAACAAGAGATGACCGAGACGTGTAACCAATGGCACCCCTTACCATCACGCCGGGTGATACGCCAGTATGGCGATGAAGAATACACGCTTCCAATGTGTGTTCACCGCGATGTCGCCAAACACGGATGCGAACATCGTGATGCTGTCAACAGAACCTGGATTCATTCGAAAAAATGACGTTTTGCCATTTGTGCACCCAGGTTCGTCGTTGAGTACACCATCGCAGGCGCTCCTGTCTGTGACGCAGCGTAAAGGGTAACGGCAGCAATGGTCTCCGAGCTGATAGTCCATGCTGCTGCAAATGTCGTGGAACTGTTGGTGCAGATGGTTGTTGTCTTGCAAACGTCCCCATCTGTTGACTAAGGGATCGAGACGTGGCTGCACGATCCGTTACAGTCAAGCGGATAAGATGCCTGTCATCTCGACTGGTAGTGATACGAGGCCGTTGGGATCCAGCACGGCGTTCCGTATTACCCTCCTGAACCCACCGATTCCAAATTCTGCTAACAGTCGACCAACGCGAGCAGCAATGTCGCGATACGATAAACTGCAATCGCGATAGGCTACAATCCGATCTTTATCAAAGTCGGAAACGTGATGATACGCATTTCTCCTCCTTACACGAGGCATCACAACAACGTTTCACCAGGCAACGCCGGTCAACTGCTGTTTGTGTATGAGAAATCGGTTGGAAACTTTCCTCATGTCAGCACGTTGTATGTGTCGCCACCGGCGCCAACCTTGTGTGAATGCTGTGAAAAGGTTATCATTTGCATATCACAGCATCTTCTTCCTGTCTGTTAAATTTCGCGTCTGTAGCAGGTCATCTTCGTGGTGTAACAATTTTAATGACCAGTAATGTATGTGAGTGGTATCTTATTGCCCCACATTGAAAAACTCATATAATCAAAACATGATATATTATTATTTACTTTAATTATACATTGTACATTTCTAAATTTATATTGCTATTATTTATTACACATTAAACAAACATCTACTGTACGTTCATTGCAAATGGGCATACTATTTTTTTACAGATAATGTTTTGTTTTCTTGTCTTTACTTCTGCTACACATGAAACATCTTGAAGATTTTGATTGTTTCAGTGGTAGCCCATGTATTACGGTTTCTGTATTTAATTTTAAAATGATTTCTATATCATTCTGGAGTTTCAAAGGCAAGTTTTTAGATAAGTGACTGAGCATATGTGATGGAGCTACTTGTAAGCCAAGTTATTTCAGAAACTTTTTTCTAGCCGGCTTATTCGTGTTTTCGGCCGTGTTAAATAACATAAATGAATTAATCTCTGGTTGGTCAAGTATGCCATAAAAATATCTCGATGGCCATCTTTGTGCCACTGAATAATAATGGACCATTTGTTCAAAAGTATCGACCTCACCCTTAGTGGAATTGTAAAAATAAATTATTTCAGGTTTATCCGTTTCTCCAGTCATTGTTTTTGTTGAATGCATTGTTGATATCAGTCTGCCTCCATAGCTGAATGATCAGCTTAGATGGCTGCCATGTGGAAGACTCATGTTCGATTCCCAGTAGTGCCAAGGGTTTTCCCTTGTTGGGAGGCCTGGTACGGGCCACACTCAGCCTCTCAGCCTCGTGATGCCAATCGAGGATCTACTTGACCGAGTAGCAATGGCTCCACCGTTTGGAAAGTCTGTAAAACGGCCAGGAGAGCGGTGTACTGACCACATGCCCCTCCGTGGCGCATCCGCATGACGCTACAAGGCAGAGGATGACACGGCGGCCGGTAGACACCCCTTGGACCTTCCCAGTCTGGCGAGGAGTTCGCCTAATAGTTGGTATCAAAATAAAATATTTCGAACGTCTAGGTATGAAGGAGACCAATCTCGTATTTCTTGTGAATGCAAACTGATACTGTAATACCTTCATTTTCCCGTTTGGTAAGAATGAAGCAGGAATCTCCTTCTTGTTGTGGTGAAAAGTGCCAACAGCTGAAAGTACGATTTTCTTACAGGTTTCATTCGCCGATGGGACTGAAGTAAAATAATTGTCCATTGTCAACTTTCTGTTTGTTCTAGAAACTGAAGTAAATTAGTTTTTAACAAATTGACTGATTATAAGTTTACAGCTAGGAGCGTCTTTTTTTAGCAATGTATGGTAGTGCGCCAGCCATATAGAAAGTTCTGCTATCGCACATAGTATTGATTTTAATCCTGTACTGATCGTGATCGGATGTTATGTAAACCCTACATGTGCAATGTCCACGGAAACCTAACAGCTGCCTATCACCTGTGCAGTTTGCGTGAGGGACATAACTCTGGGTAAAATTGTCTATAAATGCTTCCCAAACTTTAGGAACTGGAGAAAAGTTGTTTTCTTTGTTTCTTACAGTTTTGTCGTCGAAAGGAAGACATGAAAGTAAAAATTATTTAAATCGTGGTTCGCTTGTAGTAGCTGCATGTATTCTTGGCCCATCTTTAGAAAACATGTCCCTTATACAAAAGCAAGAATTTTTCTAACTCCGAGATGTAAAGGAGGCCAATTAATGCAATTACCTCATTGAGATCTGTGTCACATACATACCTTGTTTCTCGTCAGTAACTCAGTTTTTGTCTTCCGATTACTTGGTTTGTATGAACCACAATTTTTCCTACTATTTCTTCAGCAAATAAGACTTTCCATTTACATTTCTTGCTTGTCCACAAGCTCCAGACGTACTCAAAACTTCATTACGACAGTTTCGATTGAAGGAAGTTCTAATGTACTCAATGTACACCATTGTGTCCAATAATAATGTTATTTTCTACGCAGTTTAATTCTTTCTCAGGTAGATTATCGTTAGATAATTGATCACAGTGTTCCAATAAAATTTCGAAACTATTCTCAACTTCACTCAAAATTTCGTCCTGCTCTGATTCAGATTCTGCTAACCATTGCTGAATAGTATTTTAGAAATCAGGATCTATTGGATATACTGTTCTTTTACTTGCCATAACTGGAAGATAAATACTGCACTATAGTTTTTTTTACAATCATACATGTGTACAGAGGTGTTTGGCTACCCGACATACTTTTTCACACCTTCAAACTGGAACCATAGCACTGCACGTGTGTTTGTCTACCTGTAAGCTTATAAGCTCGTGGGGAACAGTTAGCACACTAAGCACTACCAACATGACAAAAACTTCTGTGGAAGTAATATTGTCTGGGGTAACAGGTTTCCCTTGTATCCATTTGAGTGTTAAAAAATTAACACACTGTACTGAAATCCAGAGAGCTGCTTGCATCTGTGTATGTCGCTTGAGTAAGAACAGACGGACGGCTTTGCTGGCACCCTGATTGCCAACAGCGCGGTGACTCATGAGGCTGTCCAGTCGAACGGAGCACATGACGCCAACTGTTAGTGACGTAGGCTGGCCTGCAGCTGTTCCTCAGCTGGCACTCACTGCGTTGCTAGGAAACGTGCGCTGTCATAGAGAGCGTGCGAATGCAGCAGTTGCGACTGCGAGTATGTATAGCAGCACTAGCGGAAAATTTTATGAATGAGTGACCGAGAGCACAAAACACCAATATCAGAAGCGCAAGGCCCGTTTTACGATACGGAAACAGAGACCGACAGTAGCGCTCCGAATGGCGTGGCAGTGAACTTCGACTGCGCGAAAATACCGGGCAATAATCTGTATTCTTCCTTTCCAAAATATGAGTACTAGATGATAATATTTTTCATTTATATTCCATGGTTAGCTTTGGTAGTCTGGTAATAAAGTATAGGCATATTTACTTGTAAAACCCAATACTGCAATTTCGGCCGTGTGGGTATCATCAGGTGGAAATTATGTTCCCAATTACGATCTTCGTGTGTGTGGTGCATTCTATGAATTGCAAAGTAAATATGTTGCTGTTTTCCATAATACTGCGTGGGGTAAATGACTCCATATTTATAGAGAGTTTCGGGTGATTATCTACGGTTGTAAAATAATTTGGAAAAAGCATATTTGTGCCATCAGCTGTAACATTTTATGTTTATTCTTTACCGATTTCGATTGTTACAGTCATCTTTAAGGAGATGAATTTTCTACATCAATGGATCAGCTATGCATTTTCGCCATAACTGTGTTAAGACAATTATGACAGGTATATGACCTAAATTTTTATGGTTCATATGACAGAAATGTATGGTTGATCCATTGATATACAATGTTATTCTCCTTGAGGGTGATGTAACAATCGAAAATGATAGAGAAGAAACATAACACTGTACAGCCGATGCCATAAATATGCTTTTTCCAGATTCTGTACTAGTTTTTGTTGCATAATAAACAGAAGCAACAGAAGCTGGCATCGTCGCTCTCTATTCTGTGGACTCATGTCTATCTCTTACTTATTACGCATCTATGTGTGAATTGCTCGATTTAATGCACTGTAAATATATTACTCATATTCTAAGTTTTTTTTCTCAACCGTTTTTCTTAGTGGGTACCGTAATTTTCATTGATCTGCTAAAATATAGGCTACTTTTTGTAGTACCAGTTAATAACGTGTGACTACATCTACGCCACTACTGTCGCATTATTAGCATTTGCAAGGAATGCTCTGGTCGCTGTGACTTCCAAAGCATACTCATCTGTATCTGCATCCATACCCTGCAAGTCACAGTGAAATACATGGCGCTCAGTGACAAGAAGCAAAACCGTCCAAAGCAGAATTATGTATTCATTGTGTGACAAGATGTAATAAAGCTGAATACCAATACTGTCAAAAATCTGTTGACATGGAATTCTCCATTAAATGTGAGAAAATACAGAAAACTGATGGAAACAAAAATAACGTGGAGTACGAGCAATATACTTACAATGCATTCAAATCGAGCAGTTCACACACAGTTTCGTCAACAATAACAGGTACACTAAGTCCACTGAAGACCATCCAACGAAAACGCTCTATTTTATATGAAACAAAAACAAATATGGAATTATTTACCCCACCCAATATTATGGATGCGGAGGAGAGCGCAATAAAAATACTAGCGACGTATTCACAGTGCAGTTCAAAGAGAGCAAAACACACGAGAAATAGCAATCAGAAGCACAATATGATGACAACAGATACCGACTATGAAACGAAAACGAACATGAACTAAAAATGAGTAAATAAGGAAGCAGGATGGTGGACTGATAAACTTACAGTGCTCCAAGCGGCCTGACAAGGAACCAAGGTCATGTTAATAGAAGTCCCTGTATGAGTTTCTCCCCGTTGGCAGAGAGGGCGGTAGGTTCTAACTAGCATTCATTTAACAGTGTATCTTGGGAGTAGCGTGTGGGAATATTCAGTATTAGCAGAGAAACCCAGCACAGCCGAGGTATTTATTTACAGCTGAGCATATCACACAGCGTCTGAATCGTGTGTCGTACAATGATGTAATTTTGTAGGTACATTCAGCGGCGTATGTGAATACTGTCTGCACACTGAGCTGCGAAATGAAGTTAGTAGCAACGAATAATACATTCAAACGTCATGCATGTTGCGGCAGTTTTTCACGCATCTTTTCGTTTATAACGTCATATCTCCCAAACTGTATCATACAACGACATAACGTTACATTCAGTGGTATATCCGCATTCTGCGTGCAAAATGTGTCACGATTACCGTGAGTAGTAAAGAAGTAATAAATTATAATGTCATGGATCATGCGATACTTTTACTGCTTCACAAATACACTAAGTACAGGCTACACACTTCTCACACTATATTTTCCATTTATGTTTCGTCACTGTATCACTTCGACTACTCACACATCAGTTTTTTTTCCACTTATTGCACTACTTTTTTGGTTCCTCTCTTCGTCACTGATAAGAAACTGACGCTCGAACCCAAGACGAGTCTTGCATTATATACCCCTGCTAACGGGTAGACCCACCAATGGCGAATTCCAAAACATATCAAAAGGCTTCCAATATTCCACAATGTTCCAGAATATTTCACAACATTTAAGAGTGTTCTGGAATGTTAAACAGTGATCTGGGATGTTCCCGAACATGATGGAGTTTTCCCGAGTGTTCTAGACTTTTCCCGAGCATTCCAGAACATCCCGGATCATTCTGGAACATTTTGGATTGTTGTGAAAAGCTCTCGAATACTCTCTAATATTCTGGAATGTTCTCGAATACTCTCGAATGTTGTGGAATGTTCTAGAAATTTCTAGATGGCGAAACTTCCCAGTCCTTATATCTTCAAAAGCACGCCCTTCAGGTGAAAACGGGAACCTTCTTCATGGATGGGGGTTAGAGGGCTACGACACGATGTAACTACATTGATCATACCGGGACTCGTTTCAGAGTTTTAACAGCACGTACTTTGTTCAGTTATATACTGATTACGATAATGAAAGTTGAAAATTTGCGGATGCCACCAGAATTTTATTACGTTTGTCTCAAAATCAGGAAACTAGATGCATTGTTAATTTTTTTAAGAGCCAGTCCAGCATCAAAGTTTGCACAAAGATCGCGGAATCTAATCATCACTCATCGAGCAACATCTACCGGGTGATCAAAAAGTCGGAATATATTTGAAAACTTAATAAACCACGGAATAATGTAGACAGAGGGGTAAAAATTGACACACATCCTTGGAATGACATGGAGTTTTATTAGAACCAAATAAAAAAAAACCAATTTCACAAAATGTCCGACAGATGCGCGTCGTTTGATGATGATAGTGTGCTGAGCCGCCACTTACATCGTGCTTGGCCTCCCAGGTCCCCAGACCTCAGTCCGTGCGATTATTGGCTTTGGGGTTACCTGAAGTCGCAAGTGTATTGTGATCGACCGACATCTCTAGGGATGCTGAAAGACAACATCCGACGCCAATGCCTCACCATAACTCCGGACATGCTTTACAGTGCTGTTCACAACATTATTCCTCGACTACAGCTATTGTTGAGGAATGATGGTGGACGTATTGAGCACTTCCTGTAAAGAACATCATCTTTGCTTTGTCTTACTTTGTTATGCTAATTATTGCTATTCTGATCAGATGAAGCGCCACCTGTCGGACATTTTTTGAACTTTTGTATTTTTTTGGTTCTAGTAAAACCCCATGTCATTCCAAGCATGTGTGTCAATTTGTACCTCTCTATCTACATTACTCTGTGATTTATTCAGTTTTCCAATTTATACTGACTTTTTGATCACCCGGTATATCACAACGGTCACCACACGAGTCTGTCGACATGTAGAAACGGCAAAAGAATGTTTCCGAGGCAGTTTTAGCTATGAGTTTACGCTTCTGGTAAATAATGCAACATCCTCCATACATACATAATGCCGCTCGAAATACTAGCCACAGACTGTGTTTACAAACATTTTCGGAGACAGGTTTAAACTTTAATTCACTTTTTTAAGTACACGATACTAGAACCTGTAACGCTCACGTACCGTCACGAACTGCGTGATGAACTACGTTTGTGCACACTGAAAGCGTGTTACAGACTGCCTAAGTGAGCGAGCCTTTAGTATCGCGCCTGCCCGCCTAGGGCGCGCTCATGAGTGCTCGGCTCAGCCCACCAATGATAAATAACGTTAAATAAAACATTGAATTAGTTTTGGAGTCTGGAATTAGAGTCATTCAAATCATAATTAGTAAGCCAGAAGTGTGGATAAAGTCATCAGCGTAGGTAGAACTCTACACAAATATTTAAACAGTAAACATAAATCATAAAAGAAAGTGCGATTGGTGGCAACGCTAAGGCCGGTATTACACTATCAAATTTCTTTGTCAAATACATTTGTCCAATATCTTTGTCAAAGATATTTGATGGTGTAATAGGGAACTTTGTCAAATGTCGTCCAATATTTGATCAAATCTAGGGCCTCGCTGTAGATTTGATCAAAGAAGTCGCTTGTCTTCTGTTCACTGCACTGTGACATGTTACCATATGGAGCGCTAGCATCACTGCGTTCTGTCATCTGTAGTGTTTTTATAAACATTGCGGATAAAGACAATTGGTGTGTGCCGACAACTACAAAATTAATAGAGATGTATGAAGCTGATGAGGCGCTTTACAACGTGAGGCCCGCTGAATACAAAAATAGATTAAGAAGATTGGAGACCCGACCTAACCTAACCTAACCTAACCCTCTCCTGTAGCAAGGAATCGGAGTGTTACAGTGAGACTGTCTTCTGCAGATGTAGCAGTTCTTAAGTGAATATTGTGCTTTGTGATATGAGGATACACTTCACTGAGCACATACAGAAATGTATGCTCATCCATTCTTAAGTAATTGATGTACGACTTGACGTCCTTCACTATTAGCTCACGTAATGTGTGTCGTCGTAAAACCCACGGCTTCACCCAGGTATGTTTCCTTTTCCCCCGGCCCCCCGCTTCTCTTCCGCATATGCACACAGTGCAATTGTGGTACATGCAACTGCTGCGGTTAATAACAAGTTGTTGTCAGCCATCTTGAACTTTGACGAAAAATATGATGACAGTGTAATACCCCTTCTAGCGTTACGTCAAAGATCTGTGTCAAATATATTTGACGGAATATTTGATCAAATCTTTGACGAAGAAATTTGATAGTGTAATACCGGCCCAGGCCCCCACAACCGCACGAGTGGTCGACTGTGAAGAGCGGACAAATTGAATAGCTGGGCGGCGGCCATTAGAGTGGTAAACTGACGCGTGGAGTTCGAATGGTTATACATCGCTTTTGGTTATAAAATGCCTTCCCTTGAGTTAGGTCACAAACATGATGCCTCATTTAAATACGTTACTACAATATACTTTTTAATTTATGAACAAACAGCAAATAGTCACTGTTTATGAATTTATCTTACGTACTACATGGAATCTGCCGTAGCTAAAAGTTATATACTGGACCCCTAGCATTTTTCGTAGTTCATTTACGATAGATGTACGCAAAATGCATCAAAATACTCGAAGATTTGCCCGCTGTATTAATACGTATTTTCTGACTCTACCTTGCTTTAGTTTTATGACGAGAAGTGCGTTATATATGGCAAAGTGCTTTGGCAACTCACGACCAAATTATCAAGTTTCAACCTAACCTAGACCATGAAAACACTACCGATCAGCCAACTTTCTTCAAAATGATCAGAACATATAAAATGGTTTTCTGTCGGTCGGAAATGTTGCCTACTGACAGCGTGTAACCATTTTTGTAACAGCTGTGGCTTTGAGAAAGGAAACCTGCAAATAGATGCACAGGCATTATGCTAATACCGTGTTACAAAAACATTTATTAAGCAAGTGCACTGACATACAAAACAACTTAAAATATTCACTTACCTGTGAAATGTAATATTCGTTCCTTTCTCGAATTTATTTGTGCAATTAATCGCTGCACGACTCTTCACATTGTACTTTTTTTGATTGGAACGTACAGACACTAGAATTACGAGTAACAAATACTGTATGTACGTCCCAACAAATATACAACGTTGAATCAGGGTCTTCATAAACAACAGTACTACACAACACATCAGACTGCAACCACTATAATGGCGTCCAGCCGAAGGTTCAAATTGTCCCGCTACTGCAGCGCCATCAGTGAGTCTAGTTATTTTTTACAAGGTCTTTGTACCGGCCTAACGAGTGAATCACAGCTTTCTTTAGAACGACTCGCACGCTCTCATGCTCCTCCGATCTTCTGTCGTTTGTAACTCGCAGCAGTGCGAGCCTTTATGCACTGCATGATAAAATATAATAAGTTGTGGCTTGAATTGGGACATAAATGCCACAAGTACCCTTAATAGTGGGATTTAAAATAACAATAAAAGGATTAGGTACAGTAGCTGCTGCAATGCAATCAAAGTACGCCATAATTGCTTTTATTTTCACTAAACTGTAACTAAATTTCTGGTAGTTTCTGAATCACTTATTATGAGGTGTCTGAACCAAAGCAGTTAACATCTTTCCATCACACACGAAGATAAAAAATAAGATAGTATAGGAGAAGCTGGAGCAGAACGGAACTCTGCGTTTATTTTGGCTGCAAAGTGGTGCACTCTAGAATCGCTTTCAGAAACTATTATCAAAGTGGCAAGGATGGAAGAAGCACTTGTTTCGAATTTGTTTCTGATATTGGTGCCTGTAATGTGTTTGCGTTAGTTTTTTCCTGTGCATACTGCAATATTAATAACTTTTTACCTGCAAGGTAAGCAAAAACGTTTTATCTACTACTTTTCTCTTTCTTAAAATCTCAAAGCGCATGCTAGGCTCTTTTAGTGTATTTAGAGGATTTTTATTTTTCACTGTGACTTGTGGGTTCTGAACTGTATCTAACCAAATAGGACGCGGCAGAACGTACCGAGGTTCCGTTCTGCCCCACCTAGCGTACCATTCACTCCTAGTGTTTACTTTTTAGTACTTACGTTTATTCAAACATTTCTACAGGTTAAATACATTACTATATTTTAGGTTTTTCGTTTTGTTGCTAGTGAAGATTCTTTTTTCATAAATGGTTGGAAAATACGATCTAAAAACTAGTCTTCAACGTTGGTCTACAGAAAACATGGAAGAGGCAGTGACCTGATGTGAAAAAGTAAATAAAATTGATTTAGCCAGTACTCAGTTTAACGTTCCTAAACCAACTCTCCAGAGAGCAATCCAGAATAACCTTAAAATGAGACTTTTCAAAGTGATATGCCAAAGGGGATATTTTGTCGTGTTTTCTGGAATGAGCAACAGTTAAGAGCTTGTCGGTTATTTAAAAGATGTGGATGGAAGATTGTTTCGATTAACAATGAAGGAGTTCAGAAAGTTAGTTTTTCAGTTTGCAGAGAAAAAGAAACGGAAGCATCCATTTAATAAGGGCGGGTGAAGACTGGATGACACAGTTTCCTTCGAGGCATCTAACATACTGCCACTTGTAAACTGATATGATAACTGTATTGTGTACTTGTAAATTTTTAGAAAATATGTTTAAATTTAAAAATGGACATTGTAAGGAAATGTAAATTAGTAACAGCTCTTCCAGGCCTGGGGTACAACGGACTAATTGTCAGCCTTTTTTAAAATAATTTTATAGTGATCACGTGTGCGCCTTTCAATCTGATTTCTTTGTTTCACTGTTTAAAGTATATATTAAATGTCATATAAATTTGTTGTGGCTGAAAGCTACTTTTCCTGGTGTCAGTTATTGCTTTGAGACAAATACACTCCTGGAAATTGAAATAAGAACACCGTGAATTCATTGTCCCAGGAAGGGGAAACTTTATTGACACATTCCTGGGGTCAGATACATCACATGATCACACTGACAGAACCATAGGCACATAGACACAGGCAACAGAGCATGCACAATGTCGGCACTAGTACAGTGTATATCCACCTTTCGCAGCAATGCAGGCTGCTATTCTCACATGGAGACGATCGTAGAGATGCTGGATGTAGTCCTGTGGAACGGCTTGCCATGCCATTTCCACCTGGCGCCCCAGCTGGACCAGCGTTCGTGCTGGATGTGCAGACCTCGTGAGACGACGCTTCATCCAGTCCCAAACATGCTCAATGGGGGACAGATCCGGAGATGTTGCTGGCCAGGGTAGTAGACTTACACCTTCTAGAGCACGTTGGGTGGCACGGGATACATGCGGACGTGCATTGTCCTGTTGGAACAGCAAGTTCCCTTGCCGGTCTAGGAATGGTAGAACGATGGGTTCGATGACGGTTTGGATGTACCGTGCACTATTCAGTGTCCCCTCGACGATCACCAGTGGTGTACGGCCAGTGTAGGAGATCGCTCCCCACACCATGATGCCGGGTGTTGGCCCTGTGTGCCTCGGTCGTATGCAGTCCTGATTGTGGCGCTCACCTGCACGGCGCCAAACACGCATACGACCATCATTGGCACCAAGGCAGAAGCGACTCTCATCGCTGAAGACGACACGTCTCCATTCGTCCCTCCATTCACGCCTGTCGCGACACCACTGGAGGCGGGCTGCACGATGTTGGGGCGTGAGCGGAAGACTGCCTAACGGTGTGCGGGACCGTAGCCCAGCTTCATGGAGACGGTTGCGAATGGTCCTCGCCGATACCCCAGGAGCAACAGTGCCCCTAATTTGCTGGGAAGTGGCGGTGCGGTCCCCTACGGCACTGCGTAGGATTCTACGGTCTTGGCGTGCATCCGTGCGTCCCTGCGGTCCGGTCCCAGGTCGACGGGCACGTGCACCTTCCGCCGACCACTGGCGACAACATCGATGTACTGTGGAGACCTCACGCCCCACGTGTTGAGCAATTAAGCGGTACGTCCACCCGGCCTCCCGCATGCCCACTATACGCCCTCGCTCAAAGTCCGTCAACTGCACATACGGTTCACGTCCACGCTGTCACGGCATGCTACCAGTGTTAAAGACTGCGATGGAGCTCCGTATGCCACGGCAAACTGGCTGACACTGAGGCTGTGTTTACACTGCCGGCCGGGCCGAGCCGAGCCTGGCCGGGCCGCCGCCCGCTTCGATATCAAACACATGGTTTTGAATTGCGGTGTTCACACTGGCGGCCGGGCCGCGCCGACACGGCGTGAGCCTCCCGGAGCCGAGCGGACGACATTCCGAGTGTTTAATATTGCCGGCGCGAGCCGACCGCAGGCGCGAGCCTGTGGAGCAGCACTACAGCTTCTGCAGTACACGCATCACACGTCTCCCTTCTGCTTTCTTCACAAGTGTGACTGCACACGTCTTTTATTTGAAAATGTTACCTCACATTTCACAATCAGTGAGGAAAAATTACGTTTATTATGATGATACATGCGAAATTACTTTTATTTCATTTATTTAATCTACCGTATTTACATGCATTTACAACAATAGCTTGCCAGCGATCGCGGCATTGCCGCCACTGAATAGTTCGCAGTTACTTGTAAACGGAGACAGATATGAGTGTCACTGAGGGACGGAAATGTGTCCCTACCAGATGATAATCCATTGTAAAGTCATGCTGTGGCAGTTCCTTATCAGTGGAAATAGAACCACTGAGTCAAAGGGCATTATCTCAAAACTCTTCGCCTATCAATCTGTCTATCTTACAAGGTAATGAAAAGAATTCTGTGAGGTCATCAGTGGCTCCACATGATGAACCATCACCACTGCCAAGCGCTGCATCATGAAGAAAAAAGAAGAAACAAGTTGGAAAATTCTGAAGGAGTATTTCTGCGATTCTTCGTTGAAGGCACAGCAAGACATTACCCAAAATGACGAAGCTAATTACTTCCTAATGATTCTCAGGAGTCCCATAAACTCTCTTCCCCTCAGAGGTTAGCGTTTGTGAAATTTAAAATACAAAAGCATGACTACAATTAATTGGAGGTAGCGAATGCTGTACAAAGTTCTACTGCAAACCAAAAATTTTGTACTAACGAATCTTACCTTATCGTTATACACAATTTTTCTTCTGCTGTTATACTTCTGCGAAAATTTGTGTTCTGTTTAGAAATTTAGTCTTGAATGTTCTGCAGCACATACTGAAATGGATTATGATTCATTCTGTAATTAGAATAAAATTTTTCAGGATAGTTTTTAAGTTCTTCATATAAAGAAAAAAACTCTCCTAAATGTCTGTCGCTATTTATGGGATGAATCCATAACCTCCTAGTTCTTCTGTACTTTAAAACTCGACGAGTTACAGCAGATTCAAAACAATACGAATAAAAGAGTGAAGACATTGTTCTACACGACAGCACAGACTAGCTAAAGGTGAGCAACTGTTGACTGCAGCTGCGTTTTCTACTGACTTGCTTGTCAGCTGTCGAAGGGTGGGGATTTCTTAAAATTTATTTATTTGGCCTCCGGCAGCTGACATCCATTTAGCCAAAGAGTGGGGATTACCTTGACAGTGCAGCGCAGCCGGCCAAGGAAGAAAAAAAAAACAATGAAGAACAATGAAACGCACATCTGTGTCGATGTACAGTAGTTTCATTAACTCTCCATTATTTTTTCTGTTAAAGTAGACAACGAGACTACAGAATTGCGCTTCAGTTTCTGCAGTAAACGTATCACAAATCTCCAGTTTGTTTTTGTGATTAGTTTTACACCACTGATCACTAGTAATTAATTTTTTTCTGTCCTGCATAATATGACTACATTAAACCAAGCTGTAACCGCTCGAACTCCGTGGCTTGCGGACGCGGCACTGACGCCACTGAATCTCTCGCATTACTTGTGACCAGAGACAGATATCAGTGTCATTATCATTTCAAAAACTTTTTGGTACTTTTAGCTACATTTCATTCGCAACAATGTATGGTCTAAAACGGATCTAACAGTAAGCTACCCGCTACATAACTTTTTCACTACAAGATTTGTAAATCAAGTGCACAACGTTGACAAATAGCATCATTTCACAATGACTGTTAAGAAATATGAAAAGATAAATGATTCAATACAAAGCTAAGATGTTACACTAGCACGTGTACAAAAATAAGATTTTTTAGCCGCATACTTTCTTCAAAATCGGTTGGGAAGCGTTACGAAACTAAGAAATCACGCGAAACGAAAAGTAGACTTTTTCTTTTTTCACGACGTAAGTAACGCTTTTAAGGAAAAAATGAGTTCATAAAACGATGTGGCGCAGTCTTATATACCGCTAAGAATTTTTAGAACATGAAAATCGGAGAAGTGGATTTTCCCCCATTTCGCCGACCCGGCTCGGCGCGGCGCGCAGTGTGAATGCACTACACGTCGGCCTGAGCTGGATAGGCACGAGCCGAGCCAGTACGCGTCAGCCCGGCCCGGCCCGGCCGGCAGTGTGAACGCAGCCTGACGGCGGCGGTGCACAAATGCTGCGCAGCTAGCGCCATTCGACGGCCAACACCGCGGTTCCTGGTGTGTCCGCTGTGCCGTGCGTGTGATCATTGCTTGTACAGCCCTCTCGCAGTGTCCGGAGCAAGTATGGTGGGTGTGACACACCGGTGTCAATGTGTTCTTTTTTCCATTTCCAGGAGTGTAGAACATTAGCAGATTTATTTTTACTTGATGGCAATAATGTATTTTATTACTACAGCAGAGTTGGCGAGGGCAACTGCAGTGGGCTTGTTGCGATTGCTTGGCTCTGCTACTCAACCAACCTTGCAACACGATTTTGTATTAAAGTCTTCTACATCTACATCTACATGCATGCTCCGCAAGCCACCATACCTTGCATGGCAGATGGTAACTTTTACCTCTGCTAGTCATTTTTTTTCCTGTTCCACTCGCAAACAGAGCGTGGGAGAAACGACTGTCTGTATGCCTCCGCGGGAGCCCAAATTTCTATCTTACCTTCTTGGTTCTTACGCGAAATGTACGTCGACGGCAGTAGAATCATTTTACAGTCACTTTCAAATGTCGGCTCTCTAAATATTCCCCAATAGTTTTCGTGAAAAGAACATTCTCCCCCCCCCCTTCCAAATAATGCTGGACAAATAGGGAGTATCATGACGAATACAGGGATTAGCGACTACAAGGCAGTTGCTGCTAGACTGAATACCGCAACACCCACAACCATCAAAAAGGAACGCAAAGTACATCTATTTAAAAAAAGCTGATAAAAATGCTCTTAACGCCTTTTTAAGAGACAGTCTGCACTCCTTCCGATCTGATTATGTAAGCGTAGAAAAGTTGTGAAATGATTTCAAAGAGACAGTATCGACGGCAATTGAGAGATATATACCACATAAATTAATAAGTGATGGTACTGATCCCCCATGGTACTCAAAACGGGTCAGATCGCTGTTGCAGAAGCAACGAAAACAGCATGTCAAATTTAAAAGAACGCAAATTCCCGAAGATTGGCAAAGTTTTGCGTAAGTTCGAAATATAGCACGCGCTTCAATGCGAGATGTTTTTAATAATTTCCACAACGGAATCTGGCAGAAAACCCAAAGAGATTCTGGTCATATATAAAGCACACCACTGGCAGACGCAATCAATACCTTCACTGCGTTATAACAACGGTGAAGTCACTGATGACAGTGCCACCAAAGCAGAGTTATTAAACACAGTTTTCCGAAACTCCTTCACCAAAGAAGACGAAGTAAATATTCCCGAATTCCAATCAAGAACAACGGCGAAAATGAGAAACATAGAAAGCAGCTTAAATCACTTAACAAAGGCAAGGCTTCTGGTCCAGATGGTATACCACTCAGGTTCCTTTCAGAGTATGCAGATGCAATAACTCCATATTTAGCAATTATATACAACTGCTCGCTCACAGAAAGTTCCATACCTAAAGACTGGAAAGTTGCTCAAGTCACATCAATGCCCAAAAAGGGAAGTTGGAGTAATCCGCTAAATTACAGGCCCACATCACTAACGTAGATTTGCAGTAGTGTTTTGGAACATATACTGTATTCGAACATTATGAAGCACCTCGAAGAAAACGATTTATTGACACATAGTCAGCACGGATTCAGAAAATATAGTTCTTGTGGAACACAACTAGCTTTTTATACTCATGAAGTAATGAGTGCTGTCGACAGGGGTGTCAAATTGACTCCATATTTTTAGATTTTCAGAAGGCTTACGATACCGTACCAAACTGTGTGCATATGGAATATCGTCTCAGTTGTGCGACTGGATTTGTGATTTCCTGTCAGAAAGTTCACAGTTCGTAGTAATAGACGGAAAGTCATCGACTAAATAAGAAGTAATATCCGGCGCTCCCCAAGGAGGCGTTATAGGCCCTCTATTATTCCTGATCTATATTAACGACATAGGAGACAATGTGAGTAGCCCTCTTAGATTATTCGCAGATGATGATGTCATTTACCGTATTGTGAAGTCATCAGATGACCAAAACTAATTGCAAAATGATTTAGATACCTTATCCGTGTGGTGCGTAACGTGGCAATTGACCCTGAATAAAGAAAAGTGTGAAGTTATTCACACGAATACTAAAAGAAATCCGCTATATTTCGATTGCGCGATAAGGTACACAAATCTGAAGGGTGCAAATTCAACTAAATACTTAGGGATTATAATTACAAGTAACCTAAGATGGGACGACCACATACATAAAGTTGTAGGTAGAGCAAACCAAAGACTGCGATTCATTGGCGGAACACCTAGAAGATGCAACAGATCTGCTAAAGAGACTGCTTACTCTACACTTGTCTGCCCTTTTCTGGAGTACTGCTGTGCGATGTGGGATCGGTGTCAGGTGGGACTGACGGATGACATCGAAAAAGTTCGAAGAAGGGCAGCTTGTTTTGAATTATCGCGAAATAGGGGAGATAGTGCCACAGACATGATACGTGAATTGGAGTGGCAATCATTAAAACAAAGGCTTTTTCGTTGTGACGGGATCTTCTCGTGAAATTGCAATCACCAGTTTTCTCCTCCGATTGCGAAAACATTCTGTTGACACCCACCAACATAGGGAGAAATGATCATCACGATAAAATAAGAGAAATCGGGGCTCGCACAGAAAAATGTAAGTGCTCGTTTTTGCAGCGAGCCGTTCGAGAGCGGAACGGTAGAGAGACAGCTTGAAGGTGGTTCATTGAACCCTCTGCCAGGCACTTAAGTGTGAATAGCAAAGTAATCACGCTGATGTACATGTAGAACAACTGCGCCAGACACTTCTTGTCTTATATAGGCGTTGCCGATTGCAGCGTGGTATTATGACTGTTTACATATCTCTGTATTTGAATACGTATGCCCTTACCTGTTTCTTTGGCGCTACAGTGTATAATCTTAAAACTTATCTTCTTTGAAAATTTGACTGTTGTAATTTCTTTCGTTACGTTGAATTCCATGAATGTGGGCAACAAGACTTGATCTTCCAGATTGAAGCGACAACCAACGATACTAATTTATATTAAAACATGGTGGGTAGAGGTGAGTTAAACGTTACAACAACGTCGACGAGACTGAAAAATGTTATGTATATGAATGCAATAACGTATACACAGTGAAAAACTAAAAATTGTGACGAATAAAACAAAAACAGCCATATCGAAAGCCACAGCAGATTTTTCTCTGAATGAAATGCCATTGACTGCAAAATAAGGGGTGATGAGATGTGACCAGAGATATGGTGGCCACGTATACCCCCTTGCGAGGGGCCGTTCCGATGAACAACGGCTGTTCGTTCGTAAAATTTCAAGGCCTTCCACGTCATGCCCGAGCACATGCTACGTCTGGCGTTCTGACTCGCACCAGTGAAAGTCGATCGAGAGTGTAAGTTAACGTACAAAGTAACACGCTGAACTTTGAGCATCAAGCTTTGAAAGAGTACAGTACCGCCCGACATTGAAAATAGGTACAACATACTTCATTATTCTTGTCTGAACAACATTTTTTTCTAATAATAACTCAATTTCAATTAATACAGCGAAGCCGGATACCAGTGTGGGAAAGAATGACAATTTATTTATTTAATTGATCACATGTGCACTCCCACAAAATAAATCCCTACATCCAGTTTGGTGAGATCTGTGAAATGAATGAATGTATGGTCGTCTGCTAACCGCAGACACTGAATGTGAATATATGATCATCTTTGAGACGATCCTTTGGCCACCTTTGGTGGAACCAAAGAGATGAAACTTACCGGAGCTTTGAGCGCCTGAAATGTGGCTGACCAATACGGTAGCAAGGTGCTCCCCCATTTCGACAGATGTGCGAGAGGACCTGAAGAACGGCCATGTTTCTGCACTCTGCCGCTGGATCTTGTGCTGTTAAGACCTGTCTTAGTTGTGCTCTGTAAAGACAAAAGAGTGGAGACATGGTATGCATATGGAATATTTAAGAGTAGTTTGAAATAATAATTTCTCTATTTCAGGAACTTTTGTGGGGAGAATTAAATGTCAGGCAGGTAATATTAATGGGATCGTAGTAATCTTTGGAAGTGGCCAACGGTCACAATGAAACCACGTGTAGCAATAAGTTGAAATACTTCCGTGTGCTTAAGTTAAGCTGAAATACTAGCGTGTGTACTATAAGTTGAAATATTTAAGAAATAGCGTGTGCAGGACTTGAAATTAGAGGCGAGTACTTCCACGTGGTGAGTACTGTGTGAGTCTCAATCTGTGTATGAGACAAAGGATCAAGAGAAGTACTCGTCCATGGTATCAGTTGAGGACTCGTGTGTGTGATGAATATGTTCTTAATATTACTTTGCGAGATATGTTTCTGTGTGACACTTGATTCAAACTATAACACTCTGAGAGGGAAACAAGGTGAGTCAGCCGTCTATCCAGCAACGCCACTTGGCTTGCATTGCACAGGAAGACGTGCGTATATCTCCAGAGTTCATAGTAGGAAAGTAGAATTACGAAGTGCGGCAGTGTCGTGTGAAACTGGGATAAATATTAATTGAAGTGGGAAAGCTGAAAGTGATAATGTTGTGACTATTCCCTGTGTAGTATTTCATGTTGTAGTGTGGTGTATGTCATGTAATTTAAGTATGTGTGGTTTGCATGGGAAAGTAGCAAGGTAGTTTCAGAGGTAGTGGGTATGCATGTTCCTTTTGTACCGCTCAGTCTGGAGGAAAGTTTCGTGATGATGGTTGTGAGAGTCGAAGTGTGAGATATAGCAAAAGATCCACCATCCTATCCAGAAAGTGCACTGTAGCGTTAAATAATTACGAGACCATAAGATAGAGATTCACCAATGTAAAGCCATGCCCACTGGGCGGAATTTCTCGTGTGTTATTGTTGTTGGTTATAGAATTTGTGTGTTTAGGTTATAGAATTTATCGGAATAAATAAGATAGTGAAAAGAAAAAGATTGGTGGCCTTTTCCTTCGAATTGTATGTTGTCATGATATCCAGTATTTATAATGTGTGCACCACTCATATTCAGTGCGATGGCCACGTGTTGATAAAAGCCGTTAAATAAAAAGGAAAGAAAATGTGGTATTGCCAGTGCGTAGTGAACAGTCAGAGTTCTGTAAATTACTGATAGTCAGATGCGTGTTTCCGTTGCGTATTATTCATACAGGAGGATAATTTGTAACTAAATTGTGAGTACGAGAGTTCATGTTACTCGATAAATAAGAATGAATCCACTCGCTTCGCAGACCACTCATCTTGCAGGCCTGACTGCTTGATGCCACAGTATGAGAGAGGCACGTCGGTGCCTCTCAGCTTCACTGGATCTACAAATGCAGCAGCTGGGTTAATTATATGCAAAATGAAAGCTTTAACTTCCATTACATTTTTACGTTGAGTACCTACCATTGCTACTGACTAATTTTCTTCTCTTTTTCCTCAAGGTTGTCAAACATACTAGTCATGAAATAAAAAAGTAGGTAAGAATCTGAGTGTCAGATTACTGAAAGCGTGTCATTGTAACTGATTACAATAACAATAATTGACTGCCAAAAATAAACATAATCGGCAGATTTATGATTTTAAAATTTCGTAAATGTTGATTTTGTCGGGTCTAAGCCCCAATTTACACAGAAATCGCTGGTACGGATGCATGGCGGCGGCGAGTCAGGGACTTGGTGCGTACGCCACGTGAGCAGTTCACACTGACATGGCGCTGTCAAATGTACGCGGGACGGTCATGCTGCGAATGGATCTTCATAAGACGAAGATATTGATGCAATGGATGTTTTGTAGCTCGTAAACTTGAGCACCGAGGATGATATTGGAAATATGCGTTTGGTGGAAAAGGGAAAGAAGTACGGCACTTTCGACGTAATGAACGAACTTTTTTACAGAATGTCTCAAAAATGTTTCTATGTTGCATTAGACACAGTGAAAGACAGCACTGAGACAAGGGCAACGAAACTGGAATGTTCTAATCATTATTCATATTTTTATATGATTTACATTTAAACGTAAGACTTAATATTGGTGATTTAGTGACAGATGTTCAGAATATTTGGACACTTTCCCAAAATCATCGTCTGTAAATATTTCACTGCTGCAGCACACAAATTTCTCGTTACAGAGCAAAGTATCCTACCTTGCGACACAGATTTTGACCTTATAGAGAGGAACGAAACATCCTTTCATCCAGACAGCTGAATTCCGGTCATCGCCAATGCCAAAGACAATGGATTCCGTCTATGCAAGCTGGAACCAGAGGATTTCAGCGATCTCAGCGCACTAGACCACGGATTGGTCAGAGACTCTGTAAAGTTCTCATTTGTTTTCTGCTATAGTAAATAATTCACCTTTACTGCATTGGGGCAAGGATGAATGAGAGCACTGCGTGAGCAGTGAATAAGGTCCTTGACTTTGTATTTAATTTTATCTGTGGTTGACTTGCTAGTCAGTTGTGCAGCGCTGCGACATTCTTGATTGAGACTCAGTAACGAGTAGTTGAGTTTTTCAGAGAAAAAGATTTGTTATTTGTGAATCTAGGAGAAACTATATGGAATACTTTATGATGGAGATGAGAACTCATTTAGTACTTTCTTGTTCTTGATATTGATGGAGAAGATTTTGAAGGAATTTTAAAGGTATGTTTGTAGTTTCTTTGTAGAGAGAATTTTGTAATTGGTAGAGTCTTCTTGTGTTATGCAGTCTTTTTGTCAATAATCACAGTTGGATTTCTCATAAACGATTTTCTTTGAAGTAAAACCAACCTCCATTATTCACAGTGGAGTTTTAAGTATTCTGTCGTGTGTGCATTGTACCTTACGCCACACGCAGTGACAGATTGTTTCTGATAAGCAAAAAAAAATCATAGTAGATAATTTATCTTTAGCTGCTGCATATGCTTACTTGTATTTGCTTTCGAGAACGTCAGTACATCAGTCACAAAACAGCATGCTGAGCAATTGGTAAGTCATTTTTACTTCAGGACAGATATGACCATGTATTCTTGAGCAAACAGTGTGTAGTCGGGATTGTCAGGTATCGTGCTTGTAAGCAGATTAATTTTCAGTGAATAATATTGGTAATTTCAAACAGTTATTTGCTTAGTAATTTATTTTTTGTGGACATTCCAAGCCAAAAATTGCACTACATATGACGCAACGTTCATAATGTACTTCGGTACTGAGTTTTAGTTATATAGTTTTCAGTGAGCACACAGTTTCTTTTGTCATTTAACAAATTAATAGGTTCATTTTCTTTACTAGTAATTTTGCATTTCATGAACTTTGAGGTTTTATTTTGAAGCAACACACAGGGCCAACCAAAAGTCAGTTTTGATCAGCAATTGAATACGTTATTTAAAGTACACGTTACATGAGGAGAAAGTTTTTGAAATCATACAGGGTGAAAAGTATTTCAACCGACAAACTCTGGGAGGTTGTAGGGGACATCAAAACAAATATTTTTCCTTAATGTCATTTTTTCCTATGAGGATTATTTAAACTGGTGGAGGCCGTATTACGCTTTTCACTTGTTGGAGGCCGTAGTACGTTCTTCAGTTGTTAGAGGGCATATTACGCTCTTCAGTTGTAGACAACTGCTGTCACCAGTGTAGTAGTGCATTGTCTCTGTTTACTAATGAAGCGATACATCGGGAGTGAGCTCACTGACATGCTTGGTGCGTACTACGTAGCGCACCACAACGGACGAGCTGCGCAGCGGGTTTATCAACTACAACATCCTAATCGCCGTATCCCGCATCATGCGACCTTTGCTGCTGTGTACCAACGTCTGTGTGAGACCGGGTCATTTAGCAGATTACCTGGACAGGGACGCCGTCGCACGGTAAGAACGCTGCAATTCGAGGAAGCTGTCTTGCAGCATGTGGAGCAGGATCCTTCAATCAGCACTCGTGTAAAGAACAGTCCTTCGAGAGCAAGTTTTACGTCCATTTCACTTAAAGCGTGTCCACAACCCGGAACCAGTTGGTTATCCACCGAGAGCACAGTTTTCGCAGTGGTACCTGGGACACTGTGAAATGCATCCTACATTTCCATCCTCTGTGTTGTTTATCGATGAAGCAACGTTCGGGCATGATGGAGTCTTCAACATGCACAATTCGCATGTTTGGAGTGAGGATAACCCACATGCCACAGTTACTAGCGCTCATCAAGTGCGGTTCTTCGTTAATGTGTGGGTCGGAGTTGCTGGGGACTGTTTAATTGGCCGTATCTGCTACCTAGGCCATTAAATGGCAGGCACTATTACAATTTTCTCGCCAGAGCATTGCCGGAATTGCTGGAAAACGTCCCGCTCCCTACAAGACAACGCATGTGGTTCCGACATGACGGGGCGCCGGCACATTTCAGTCCTCGTGTGCGTCGATTCCTGGTTGGTTTGGGGAAGGAGACCAGACAGCGTGGTCATCGGTCTCATCGGATTAGGGAAGGATGGGGAAGGAAGTCGGCCGTGCCCTTGCAGAGGAATTTGCCTGGAGTGATTTAGGGAAATCACGGATAACCTAAATCAGGATGGCCGGACGCGGGATTGAGTCGATTCCTGGACCGATGGTTCCCAGAAACGTGGATTGGCAGAGGTGGTCCTGTACCATGGCCTGCTCGATCCCCAGATATGTCCCCTCTGGAGTTTTTTGTTGGTTTAATTAATTTGTCGCCAGAGAAATCTTCCTCTACCGGTTTAAATACTCCTCATAGGAAAAAATGACATTAGGGAAAAAATATTTGTTTTGATGTCCCCTACAACCTCCCAGAGTTTGTCGGTTTAAATACTTTTCACCCTGTATATTCAATTTTTTCACATACGGGAAATTTTGTATAGAGAGCTTACAGCTCATTCAAAGCAACTGAGTATGTCTGGCTACGCATTTCATCTGACAACCCTACTAGACTATTGAAAGGAAAAGTAACACTCAGCAACCGTGGATCTGTCGAAGTATTACAAAGAAGCTGAGAGGTAGTGGGGAAAGAAATCTGCAGCTAGATATCATTACAGTTTCCACTACCTTGTGAGACAAAATTCTGCCTGTAAAAAGTGCCAAAATAAGGCGTTACGTGACATGTGACACCATATCCCAGCTGAAAACCGGAATTTCTATGAGCAGGTACCAAGAGAATAGTGGATTTCCACGTTTAAATTGGATCTTAGAGGCAAACAGCTGAATGAATCAAAGTGAAAAAGAATCATATTGTGAGATTACTAGCGATAAGCCTAAAATATAAATTAATTATGAAAAGGAAGGTAGGGCTGAGCGTCTTGTTGCTGCCGAGTCGCCGCGAGGGAGCAAAATCTGGTGTGTGAGAAGCCTCGTGCCTGAGCTGAATACCTGGGGTGAAAGGAATGGAAAGGAAACAGGATGGAAAAGAGAGAGGGAGGAAATACGGGCTTCCACTTGCACAGGGCATTGCGGAAATGCAACGGTGAGAGTTGAAAATTTGTGCCGGACCGGTTCTCGAACTCGGATGCTCTGCTTCTCTGTGACGATTGCCTTCACCGCCTCGTCCATCCGGACATACTTTCCGCCACACCCAGATTCCCAGCTTCCCGTTCGTTGCACCGCAACGACCACCGCCCGTTAACCCCGTGCTGGGGCAGGTTTCTGATTCCCGTAGGAGTTCGGATGTTGGTTGTACATCCGCACTCAAACTTTTTCATCGAACTGGCGTCACACCCATAGAATGTCTGACAGAATAGACATCACTTATTGAGTCGTGGCGGCTGGCGCTAAGGTGTTCTACTTGCATCGCTGATATCGGTATTCGGCTGTCTTGCTATCTTTGACTGCTCCCCCCCCCCCCCCTCCCCCCGGCGGTGTTTCGGGTGAACGTGTGACGGGGAGTCTCGGGTCGGCGTTCAGCGAGCCAACTTACAAGACGGCGTCCCTAGCCCTACTCACCGGCCCTTGTCTTTTGTCGCGCCGGATGTAGCGTGGTCGACTTGACGTGCAAAGCTGTAGTGGGTTCATCGTCTCACGCTGAACAGCTTCTCACAAGGGAACCTCCCCATCACACCCCCCCTCAGATTTAGTTATAAGTTGGCACAGTGTATAGGCCTTGAAAAACTGAACACAGATCAATCGAGAAAACAGGAAGAAGTTGTGTGGAACTATGACAAAAATAAGCAAAATATACAAACTGAGTAGTCTATGTGCAAGATACGCAACATCAAGGATAGTTTCAGCTCAGGAGCGCCGTGGTCCCGTGGTTAACGTGAACAGCGGCGGAACGCGAGGTCCTTGGTTCAAGTCTTCCCTCGAGTGAAAAGTTTAATTTTTTATTTTCAGAGAATGATTATCTGTCCGTCCGTCCGCTATATTTACTGGATTCATATTGCCCACGGAATACATCTCACGTATTTAATGCACTCTCGTCCAATGTAGCGAACAGTCAGCTGCCAGCCAGGGAGCCTCGTTAGCAGGAATACTGTCTCTTCCGTGCGCTGTAGTCGACTGACGTCGTGTGTTTCGATGTTTGTTTAGGTGTAGCGTCCCCATACTACGGCGTAGTTACCTCGCATCTCTATCGAAATCTTTCATTTGCTAACTATGCCTATCAGTAGTTAGTCCCTTCAATAGTTAGAATCTTTTATTCAGCTGGTAGTATTGGCGCACACTGTATTGCAATAGTTCGAGTAACGAAGATTTTTGTGAGGTAAGTGATTCATGAAAGGTATAGGTTATTGTTAGTCGGGGCCATTCTTTTGTAGGGATTATTGAAAGTCAGACTGCGTTGCACTAAAAATATATTGTGTGTCAGTTTAGTGATGATCAGAATAAGTAAAGAGAGAAATGTCTGAGTACGTTTAGTTTTCCTCAGCTGTTTGAAAATAAAATAACGTAGAGGTTTTCCAGCACTGTCATTTATAAAATTTTTCTAAGGGGATGTTTCTGGTTCTGAACTTGCTTCCACAGTGGCTATTTTAAGGAGGCTGATGTTGCTCATTTCGTTTCTCATCACCTGTGGAGTGTGTGTTTTAAGTGGTTTTCATGCAAGCTTTAAGTTGTTTTAGGACATATTGACCGCTTTTGGGACTGGTTGCCGCCGGCCGGAGTGGTCGTGCGGTTCTAGGCGCTGCAGTCTGGAACCGAGCGACCGCTACGGTCGCAGGTTCGAATCCTGCCTCGGGCATGGATGTGTGTGATGTCCTTAGGTTAGTTAGGTTTAATTAGTTCTAAGTTCTAGGCGACTGATGACCTCAGAAGTTAAGTCGCATAGTGCTCAGAGCCATTTTTTGACTGGTTGCCGTTGTGTATGGGCCTGGCAGCCGTAGAGTTAATGGTTTAATCGTTTGTCACGGCCGGATTTGGTATGTTTATTTAATGTTGAAAGTGCCTTACGGCAACTGGAAGTGATCTCTAAGTTTCCTGGAAACTTACTTCGAGACGGGTAATGTTAGAGTATTGCTCCATAAGAATTTGGGGGCATGCTTATTATATATTCCAGTGTGGCTGTGATCTGACCTTGTTTTCATTGCAATCTATTTGTGCTGCAGGCCATTTGTCAAGTCTGCTCGTTTCCTGGCATTGGTGCGCTTATGGATTCTGGTCAGGACCGCTCATTGTGAGGCCGGTCGGACGTCATATAAATATATATCGCCTGCTAGTGAGCCTGTGTACAAGCTGTGGGGAGTGAACGCTCGTTTTGCCTGCCGGCCGTGGCGTCATTGCTTCCAAATGCTGCTGTGGGCCTTAACGGTGCTCTCTAAAGTTAAGTGAGGCCACTTTGTCAATATTAGCATTTCTGTAAGTTATTTTACTGGTTAAGTTATTACTAGTCATTCTTATTTAACACTTATGTTAATCATTTGTGTATCTTTATGAATGTGCTACTTGTTATTTTTCCTGTGTGGCAGTTTTGCGATCTTGGTTGGCCCACTTTGCATTTTTAGTATAAGCATGTTTCACTGTGGACCTATATGTGGGCAGTTCAGTTTTATTAAGCTTTAAGATCTTTGGGTTTTTTTATGATTTGTGGTATTATGTGGCTGTGTAACTTTATGGTTGGGAGTGTGTAGTGTTACTAGTCTTTTGAGATATGGTTAAACAAGAACGATTGTTTATGATTGATTAATCACCGTGCCTACTATCTATGATTTTGGTTGTGGACGCAAAATATGATTCTTATTCGTGTTTATGTAATTCAGTTATAGCGAAATGTGTATATTGCATCAGTAAGAGGGCAAATGTCTCAATTGAAGTTTATAATAAAGTCTGTTTTGCGTCAAATTAAAATTGTAAAATCATCACATGCTAGTCCATGATCAGTGATCCAGAGCTTCCTATTTCCATTAAATAACTGTGGTGGGATTGTAATTTTTGATTTTCTAAGGAATTGAGTGGTACCAGGATTCACTTATATCTAAGTTGTGGCTTAGAGTGGAAGGAGGGATAGGGCCTGCTGGACGGCAGACTGTCCCACATAGGGGTATTTCGGGCAAGAAGTTGGCCAAATTTAATGTTTGGTTTTTTATGTACTGAAAGACGCTAGAGAACATATTTGCAGGATAATAATGTATTTACATACTTTATAACACGAAATAAAACAAAATTATGATATTTTTATTAGATTCTTTATTTCTTAGCTACAATATTGTGTTTGTTCAGATGATGTTTCCCAGTCTTGTTCATCTGACTCTTCTTCATCATTATTTTCTGCTTAAGGAGCCTGCCTAACCCATCCTTTGCTTGAGAGCAGTAAATGTAATATTTCTTTCAAAAAAGATTTGATAGTTTTCCTTGATTTAGATCATACCTGCTGATAATGGCTAAGATGTCAGTAGCAGCCCGTTTATTATGTCCAGATTGTATCCGTCTCGTAAGAATTTCCTGGCAACCTGTCAATTCTTTGTCTGCACATATGCACGTGCTTCTGATAAACTGGTTGTGGGTAAGAGGGCATGTTCAATGACAGTTGGACCATGCACCAAAATGTTAGTTGAGGGACAACCTTCGTGTCACCCAACTCTCCATTGTTGCCAAATTTATTCAAGATGGCGGCGATGACGTCATCCAAGATGGCGGCATGTAGACTTGGCAACATCGCATGACGTCATCCAAGATGGCGGATTTTGGCGGGAAAATAGGCCAATTGTGCTACATATACTAACCTAACCTCCAGAAAAAATGGCGGCAGTTTCGAATTTTAGCGGGAAAATAGCCCTAAGCCTCCAGACGGGTCGACACGCGCTGCGCAGGTCGACTGCCACTGCGGCAAGTACGGAAGTGTGTGATGAAAGGCCACCGGCAGGGTGGATCGACCGCCCTGAGAGCGTCTGTCAACAGTCCTTAGCGAGCACAGTAAAAGGCCGTCACTTTACACCGACACTCTTCTGAGAGAGACGTGTGGGGCGCCAGGACTGTACACCGGGCAGTAACAACTTTTCCTTCTCTCCACTGAAACTAACTGATCAGAGTTAACGTGTGTCTGTTATGGCCCATGAACGGAATACTACATCTGCTATTCCTGTTCCGTTAATATTCGTTACTTTATCCCATCTTAGCGAGTATTTACTGCACCTCACCCTCACTGTACAGTTTGAGCACTCTGAGAAGCAACCCTGTACCAATATTGACAGATGGTGCAGTGCCGCTGATGTGTGCCATTTGGCGTTACCTTCCTCTATGAGGGAGAGTCACACTTTCATAATAATGCCACAAGCTGGAATATTACGCCGGCCGGTGTGGCCCAGCGGTTCTAGGCGCTTCAGTCTGGAACCGCGCGACTGCTACGGTCGCAGGTTCGAATCCTGCCTCGGGCATGGATGTGTGTGATGTCCTTAGGTTAGTTAGGTTTAAGTAGTTCTAAGTTCTAGGGGACTGATGACCTCAGCTGTTAGTCCCATAGTGCTCAGAGCCATATGAACCAAGTGTTTTGGAGTATTACGTCATGCGTCATCCCAGAGGACCATGTTTCTGATACCACTCTGTTAGGCAACGACGAGCCGTTGGGCGTCCCAACTCGAGACCGAGGAGAGTCGAAGCAGAAGACCATGGGCTTTTCAAAGGAGGCAGAAATGGGGGGCCACCCACATGTTACCAAGGTTGTTTCGAATACGCTGCGAAGCCAGGCTGCGTTCACACTGCCGGCCGGGCCGAGCCGAGCCTGGCCGGGCCGCCGCCCGCTTCGATACCAAACACATGGTTTTGAATTGCGGTGTTCACACTGGCGGCCGGGCCGCGCCGACACGGCGTGAGCCTCCCGGAGCCGAGCCGGCGACATTCCGAGTGTTTAATATTGCCGGCGCGAGCCGACCGCAGGCGCGAGCCTGTGGAGCAGCACTACAGCTTCTGCAGTACACGCATCACACGTCTCCCTTCTGCTTTCTTCACAAGTGTGACTGCACACGTCTTTTATTTTAAGATGTTACCTCACATTTCACAATCAGTGAGGAAAAATTACGTTTATTATAATGATACATGCGAAATTACTTTTATTTCATTTATTTAATCTACCGTATTTACATGCATTTACAACAATAGCTTGCCAGCGATCGCGGCATTGCCGCCACTGAATAGTTCGCATTTACTTGTAAACGGAGACAGATATGAGTGTCACTGAGGGACGGAAATGTGTCCCTACCAGATGATATTGCATTGTAAAGTCATGCTCTGGCAGTTCCTTATCAGTGGAAATAGAACCACTGAGTCAAAGGGCATTATCTCAAAACTCTTCGCCTATCAATCTGTCTATCTTACAAGGTAATGAAAAGAATTCTGTGAGGTCATCAGTGGCTCCACATGGTGAACCATCACCACTGCCAAGCGCTGCATCATGAAGAAAAAAGAAGAAAATAGTTAGAAAATTCTGAAGGAGTATTTCTGCGATTCTTCGTTGAAGGCACAGCAAGACATTACCCAAAATGACGAAGCTAATTACTTCCTAATGATTCTCAGGAGTCCCATAAACTCTCTTCCCCTTAGAGGTAAGGGTAAGCGTTTGTGAAATTTAAAATACAAAAGCATGACTACAATTAACTGGAGGTAGTGAATGCTGTACAAAGTTCTACTGCGAGCCAAAAAGTGTGTACTAACGAATTTTACCTTATCGTTATACACAATTTTTCTTCTGCTGTTATACTTCTGCGAAAATTTGTGTTCTGTTTACAAATTTTGTTCCAATGGTTCAAATGGCTCTGAGCACTATGGGACTTAACATCTATGGTCATCAGTCCACTAGAACTTAGAACTACTTAAACCTAACTAACCTAAGGACACCACACACATCCATGCCTGAGGCAGGATTCGAACCTGCGGACGTAGCAGCCGCGCGGTTCCGGACTGAGCGCCTAGAACCGCGAGACCACCGCGGCCGGCAGAAATTTTGTCTTGAATGTTCTGCAGCACTTACTGAAATGTATTATGATTCGTTCTGTAATTTGAATAAAATTTTTTAAGGATAGTTTTTAAGCTCTTCATATAAAGAAAAAAACTCTCCTAAATGTCTGTTGCTATTCATGGGATGAATCCATAACCTCCTAGTTCTTCTGTACTTCAAAACTCGACGAGTTACTGCAGAGTCAAAACAATGCCAATAAAAGAGTGAAGACATTGTTCTACACGACAGCACAGACCAGCTAAAGGCGAGCAACTGTTGACTGCAGCTGCGTTATCTACTGACTTGCTTGTCAGCTGTCGAAGGGTGGAGATCTTTTTAAATTTATTTATTTGGCCTCCCGCCAGCCATTTAGCCAAAGAGTGGGGATTACCTTGGCAGTGCAGCGCAGCCCGCCAAGGAAGAAAAAAAAAACAATGAAGAACAATGAAACGCACATCTGTGCCGATCTACAGTAGTTTCATTAACTCTCCATTATTTTTTCTGCCAAAGTAGACAACGAGACTACAGAATTGCGCTTCAGTTATCTTTTAGTTCGAAATACGAAGTGTACATCATACTAATTGTAGGATGTTGATGACAAATAATTGTTTGTCTTTTGAGATGCAACGTGTGGCCAATTATAAAAGCATAGCAGATGATTGTCCAGGAGCCGAGGGAAAAATTCTTATACATTTGGATTTATCTAGAGAATGAGACCATTAAAAAAATAAGAGGAACCGGCACTAGGTCTGCGCTGATCACTAGTAATTAGTTTTTTTCTGTCCTGCATTATATGACTACACTAAACCAAGCTGTAACCGCGCGAGCTCCGTGGCTTGCGGACGCGGCACTGACGCCGCTGAGTAGCTCGCATTACTTGTGACCAGAGACAGATATCAGTATCATTACCATTTCAAAAACTTTTTGGTACTTTTAGCTACATTTCATTCCCAACAATGTATGGTCTAAAACTGATCTAACAGTAAGCTACCCGCTACATAACTTTTTCACTACAAGATTTGTAAATCAAGTGCACAACGTTGACAAATAGCATCATTTCACAATGACTGTTAAAAAATATGGAAAGATAAATGATTCAATACGAAGCTAAGATGTTGCACTACCACGTGTACAAAAATCAGATTCTTTTGCCGCATACTTTCTTCAAAATCGGTTGGGAAGCGTTACGAAACTAAGAAATCACGCGAAACGAAAAGTAGACTTTTTCTTTTTTCACGACGTAAGTAACGCTTTTAGGGAAAAAATAAGTTCATAAAACGATGTGGCGAAGTCTTATATACCGCTAAGAATTTTTAAAACATGAAAATTGGAGAAGTGGATTTTCCCCCATTTCGCCGTCCCGGCTCGGCGCGGCGCGCAATGTGAATGCACTACCCGCCGGCCTAAGCTGGCTAGGCACGAGCCGAGCCAGTATGCGTCAGCCCGGCCCGGCCCGGCCGGCAGTGTGAACGCAGCCTTAGGCTGGAATTACATGACACACCTAACATATACACGTCAGGTGTAAACGGCCTGCCATCCAGCGGTAGAACGGGTGAATTTGCAATTTCAGCAGACCGTTTATCCGCTGGGCAGAAATAGGAGCCGTTCTATTCTGACGCGGATCCGCGCATGCGCAGAACGCAGCATTTTGAACGGCCTTTCTGCTTGTTATTGTTTTCACGTGTGGTCAAAAATGGTTCAAATAACTTTAAGCACTATGGGACTTAACATCTGAGGTCATCAGTCCCCTGGACTTAGAACTACTTAAACCTAACTAACCTAAGGACATCACACACACCATACCCGAGGCAGGATTCGAACCTACGACCGTAGCAGCAGCGCGGTTCCCGACTGATACGCCTAGAAACACTCGACCACAGCAGTCGGCAGGTGTGGTCAGCAGACGAGAAGTACGAGGGCTCTTGAGGACTCTTTCGGCCATACCGCGAGATTTTCTACACATGTGCCATTGAGTAATTTTTTATAAATACCGTAATAAAACAAATGAAAAATTCTCTCGTTTGTATAGCCGCTGACAAAACTGTATAACTAATGATAACTTCTTCTTGTAGAAGTAGAATGAATGTGTTTATTGAGGCATACAGCAAGGACAAGTGTCTTTATTATCTTCTAGATACGCTGTACCATAATAAGGTTCGTTTACAAATCTTTAATTCTGAGTTTATATGTTTTATGCAATTGTGCATATAATTTTCCTTTCGACATCTGTACGGAACACCTTAACTGGGGAAAGTACAGCACGTGTTTGATTTGACTGCATCTTTTGTATTATTTCATCATGCCAGGAAGGATAATGTTGAGAGAATAGCTGCAAGAGTCAGAGCAGCTGTGCGGCCGCAACCAGAAATGATCGCAAAAGCCGTTTTGCATCTTTGCGGTCGCAGTGTTGTGAAATATCTTCCCTCATTACTGTACCAAATGGTTCAAATGGCTCTAAGCGTTATGGGACTTAACATCAGAGGTCATCAGTCCCCTACACTTAGGACTACTTAAACCTAACTAACCTAAGGACATCACACACATCCATGCCCAAGGCAGGATTCGAACCTGCGACCGTAGCAGCAACGCGGTTCCGGACTGAAGTGCCTAGAACCGCTCGGCCACAGCGGCCGGCTCATTACTGTACCCCTTTCGCAAATCCCGTCATGTACGATCGCCAATGTACATCCATTCTAACGAAGTTCCTACAGTTCTGTGGACCTTCGGACCTCAACTCCTTCAATAACAGGGATTCCTTCTTCCCCAGCAGGGTCGAACCCAATTCCTACTGGCATTACGTCGTCATTCTGCTCTTCTGATAACGACTAAGGTGGACATTGTCACGACAAATGCTGAGCAGACAGTTGCGTCCCCCATGTCTAAAATGCTGTGAAACCTAACATGGACAATTATTTACTTGTACGAGCAGAACTGAAAGAAACAAAAAAATGTTCAAATGTGTGTGAAATCTTACGGGACTTAACTGCTAAGGTCAAAAGTCCCTAAGCTTACACACTACTTAACCTAAATTATACTAAGGACAAACACACGCACCCATGCCCGAGGGAGGACTCGAACCTCCGCCGGGATCAGCTGCACAGTCCATGACTGCAGCGCCCTAGACCGCTCGGCTAATCCCGCGCAACTGAAAGGATCATTTTAGTGTATAATGCTGTATAATCATAAAGTAATTTCATATTAGCTGCACAAGATAACAATAACTGTTTAACAAATACGATCCTCGACCTCTCGGAACTTTCAGTATCAATAAGTAGCACCTTTAACAGAAGTATCAACTTTCGCCCTGAACGTAAATGACATAAACAAGCCTGCATTTCCGAATTTGTACCTTTGGGGCGCTGGTGGAGACTTATATACGTGTTAGATGTTTCGTGTACTAGGGCTAACGACAACGTTGGCAGTTCCAGATTTATATGCTTGAGGCTCTGGTGCATACTTACATGCGATTGGTGCGTCCTGTAATACCGGAATTACACGTCCTCCAAACAGGCCCGATCTCTCCCCATGCGATTTCCAGATTTCTCGTGCCTTGAAAAAAGATAATCGTGGCCGTCCATTTGGTTAGGATGAAGAATTGCACGCTTGGGTACAATTCTGATTCTGTAGGCAACCGCAAACATTTTTCCATGAAGACATTAACCGTCTTGTCTCATAGTGAGGTAAATGTATTAAAGTGATGGTGATTCCTCTTGAAATAATAAACAGTTTACTTACTTTTCTCCATCTGTGTCGTTTCCAGGCCGGCCGCTGTGGCCGAGCGGGTCTAGGCGCTTGAGTCCGGAACCGCCCTGCTGCTACGGTCGCAGGTTCGAATCCTGCCTCGGGTATGGATGTGTGTGATGTCCTTAGGTTAGTTAGGTTTTAGTAGTTCTAAGTTCTAGGGAACTGATGACCTCAGCAGTTAAGTCCCATAGTGCTTAGAGCCATTTTAACCATTGTCGCCGGCCGGTGTGGCCGAGCGGTTCTAGGCGGTTCAGTCTGGAACCGCGAGACCGCTACGGTCGCAGGTTCGAATCCTGCCTCGGGCGTGGTTGTGTGTGATGTCCTTAGGTTAGTTAGGTTTAAGTAGTTCTAAGTTCTAGGGGACTAATGACCTCAGATGTTAAGTCCCATAGTGCTCAGAGCCATTTTTGAACCATCGTCGTTTCCATTTGACTGCTCTCTATATAAACATTACAAGTCGTCGACCTTCGCCCACACATCAAAACAGAATCCCTACTTCACCTACTTAGGGGACGATTGTTTTTTTACTTTCTATCCGGCCGGAGTGGCCTTGTGGTTCTAGGCGCTACAGTCTGGAGCCGAGCGACCGCTACGGTCGCAGGTTCGAATCCTGCCTCGGGCATGGATGTGTGTGATGTCCTTAGGTTAGTTAGGTTTAATTAGTTCTAAGTTCTAGGCGACTGATGACCTCAGAAGTTAAGTCGCATAGTGCTCACAGCCATTTGAACCATTTTTTACTTTCTAATATACCCCATGTTCTTCCACAGAGTTCTCCATAGCAAATTTCTCAAAGTAGGTTCAGCGCTTTAGCCGTGAAAACGTAGATGACACAGTTGTTTTAGAATTTATTATATTATCAAGGATTTGCGTTAATTACGGGGTTCCCCCTTTTAATGTCCTGTTAGTTGCACCATGCATTCTTTGAATTTTTTATTTTATTGATAATCTCAGCTGCCTCACAATAATAAATATTACAGCTTAAGTTGTTGTTCCATATTTTTGTCATTTAGCATTTCTCAAATGGCGTTTCTCTTGGTAGCACATCGCTCAGTTTTTATTGTTGATAAGTTAAGGTTTCAATCTTCCAAACATTTTAATCTGAAGATATCTATTACAAAGCAAATGCTTAATACCCAGTAACTTAAAGTTTTCATTAAGCTTGTTCTTCTTGAAGAAACTTGGAGGAATATTAGCTCTGTTCAGGCATATGACTATGGCAAAAGCATGTGGAGTGTCAGAACGATGCAATGTATTGCCAGCCATTACAATCTGAGCGGATGTACTCTTCTAAATGTAGTATAAACCCTTAGAGAAGTCCATTCTTCGACTTGTTAATACCTGTTAGAAAAGTTAAATTGAAGATGAAAATTATTAATGAAATGAAGGGATAACGGACTTATGCTGAACTATGCATTTAATAGGTCCTGGTGACAAAAGGCGCTTGGCTTATCTGGACGAACAAAATTCATTCCGACAAATCTATGTCAGGACTACTAAACAAATAGCGGCCTGAAAGTATTTCCAGGACGAGGAAGTCGACTCTTGGTGATATGAACAAGCATTGTTACTTTGTTAACTGTCAGTACGTTGTCTTCAGAATGAAATAGCAAGAGACTGCCCTGTGTTATCGCGGGATGTAGCGATGTCGTAAAGTAACAAATTCCTGCACGAGCGAGCCAGTTACTTACGCCAGTCAGTGATTTTACGGTACCTAATTTTATAATTGCTGGATGGATGTAGATGATAATAAGAACGACTAGATGTTTTCGTATAAGTAATTTATATTTCGTGAAGTTGTAATTCAAAGCAAAGATGAAAAGCGAATGGTTTAGCGCGAGCTTATTTGCTTGAAACAGAATTTTCAGATTACCAGGTTCACGCATTTTATTTAAGCAGATTAAAAGAAACGTTGAGAGTGAAAACGGAAAACTGCACAAAAGTATACCACGTGAAGTAAAAAGCTTTTTATTTAATTACGGACGAAAACAAAAAGTAAACGTCACTGCGCAGAGCGAACACGAGCTGCGCGTGCTGTGTGTTTCTAGCTGCAAAAAGTACAGTTTGCGTGGTATTGTGTCTGGGAAACTGTCAAGGTACTTAATTTAGAAAAAGGTTCTCTTCCTTCTCGCAGACTGATACCTTCCCTTCGTGCTGTGTGAGGTGTACAAGATTGTGTAATACATTGCTGTGTTGAGTTGTTACACACGTTCTGTATACGAAGGGACGGGAGGAGATTAAACCTGTTAAAAAAGATAATCTACTTCTTTCGAGTAACACTAAGGGGATTGCCGACTACAGTGTGTTTATCCGAAAAAGTGATCACCGTCAACAGCGTCACAAACACTGCATGGACTAGTGGGATTTAGCCCCGATCATTTGTAAAAATTCTTGGGATTAAGCATTTTGCATTATTTATTTATTTATTGATTTATTTAACCTGGCAAGATTAAGGCCATCAGGCCCTCTCTTACATCTAACCAGGCATTCTACTTATTTTGCATTCATATGTTTTAGTAGGCATGTTAAACTACATCTAGTACAAAAAGTGAAATAAACAATTAGAAAGGTACACCTGGAAAAATACATACATATAGAGTTTATATTCGTAGATCATAAGTACTGTTATAATTAGACATTATTGAAGAGACAGATTTTAGATAGGAGCAGGGAGTATGAGGGAGACTCATGGTGAAGGGAGGAGAAGAATAGAGAGACATGATGAAACATAATTAAGGAAATATAAAGGAAAAGAAGATTGCGTGGCTAATAGAGACAGATGAAGAAGAAGGCATCTCAGGAGCAAGATAGGAGACGCTAGCTTTGCTATTTGACAGATGAGAGGATTGGCCTTGTACATTAATTTTGTGGAGAGCGTTATGAGGATGATAGTAGGAAATGCTTCAACTTCTTCTTAAAAGCAGCAGGAGATTGAATTTTGCGCAAGGTAAGGGGCAGTTTGTTCCAGAGGCGGACAGCGGCAACTGAGAAGGAGTTTGCAAAAGTTTTTGTTTTGTGAGTGGGCACAGTTAGGATACCATATAAGAGTGACCTCGTGTTTCGATTATGATGGCATGACAGGTTTTTAATCTCTGAAGCAAGGTACTGGGGTGCTTGCGCGACGAGGAGTCGGTGAAGTGGACATAGAGCGTGATAGTCACGCAATTTGTCCGGCCGCAGCCACCCTAGCTGCGGGTATGAAGCACTAACATGATCATATCGGCGAATGTTGCAGGTGTTACGCACACAGGCATCCATCGGTAGTTCTAGGCCGTCTTTTGTTTTCATTACTCATGCCTTGTTGAATTCCATCACAATAGTGGAGGTTCGGTAGAACGAGTGCTTGCACGAGCTGGCGTTTCAAGTCCTGTGGAAATATGTTCTGAAACTTTTTGAGAGCATAGAGACAAGCAGACGTCTTTCGGCACACTGCGACTGTATTCTCCGCCCAGTTGAGATGCTCATCCAAAGTTACACCCAAGTTCTTAATTGTTTTCTGATATGGTATTGGAATACCGTCGAGCAGAATAGGAGGTAGCCGTTCGTGGAAATCTGAACTTATTAATTTCTGATGGGCTATTAAGATTACTTGCGTCTTTTTTGCATTTAGTTTAAGCCCCAGGTTTTTCGCCCATGTCACTACTGAAGACAGATCATCATTCATCTGAGCGATTGCAGTGTTTACATCTTCAGGTCTGACGTTTAGGTAGAGCTGGAGGTCGTCGGCATAGAAATGATATTTACAGGAGGACAGAACCGACGATATATCGTTGACATATAAAGAAAAGAAAAGTGGTCCTAAGACTGATCCTTGTGGCACTCCCGAGGAAACATGTTTCCAGGAAGATTTTTCACTTAGGTAGACAACACATTGCTGTCTGTCTTTTAAGTAGCTTTCAAACCATCTCATTGCACTATCAGAGAAATTAAGCTGTTGCATTTTTCTGAGTAATATGTCAAAGTTAACAGTGTCAAAAGCTTTGCTGAAGTCCAGTAGCGTCAATATTGTTGCCTTTCGATTGTCGATGGCATATTTCAGGTCATCAGTTACTTTAATTAGAGCAGTGTTTGTGCGGTTATATTTACGGAAACCGGATTGAAATTTGTCATATGGGCTGAATTCATGCAAGTGTTCAGTGATTTGGTCATGAACAATATATTCAAGTGCTTTGGAAACAGCAGGCAGTATGCTAATTGGTCGGTAATCACTAGGCAGTTGCGGGTTTTCGATCTTAGGGATGGGTCGAATTATGCTTCTTTTCCGTGCAGTGGGGTACATTCCGTTCACGAGGGAAAAATTAAATATGTCAGTTAAGACAGGTACTAAGATATCGGCAACATTCTTAATCATGGTTATACCGATACTGTCGTTGCCTATTGCATCAGAAGAGATTCTCATTATTGCTTTTCTTGCCGTATTTGTTGTTACATGTTTTAGATGTAAGGTATCGTTGTTAGTTATCCTGTTTGGGGATTCTTGTGGACGGTAATTATCAGCTGTGCGGGTATTCAGAGGTGCAGAGAAGAATTCATTTAATTCGTTAGCTGACACATGAAAAGTAGTTTCCGATTTTGTCTTTCCGACCCCCAAGCTACGGAGATTCTTCCATAGAGTCGTGGGCGTCAGATCGCTGCATACAAGGGAGGGAGTGTGCCTGATTTTAGCATTGCGAATGCATTGTTTCACTCTGTTCCGTAGCTTTCTATATTCTTCGAAACGCTCGGGTTTCGGATCTGCCTTGAAACGCCTGTGGACAGCATCCCTATTAGTCATCATTTGACGTAATTCAGCTGTCAGCCATGGAGCAGGAGATTTTCTTGCACGGATTGTGCGGACAGGTGCATGTTTGTCATAGAGGGCAGTGAGTTTATCACCAAGTTCATTAATTTTGCCGTCGATTGTAGGTTCTCTGATTATTCGATGCCATGGGATTTCTGAGCAATCGGCTGTTAGAGCGTCAAGGTCAATACGTTTCATGTTCCTACAAGTTATGTAACGCGATTTGATCCTTGGGGACTGCACAGAGTAGGCCAGAAATATTACATCATGTGCTGAGAGGCCAGGGGCCGATGTTTGACCAACATCTCTTACTTTGTCAGTCTGTTTCGTTGCGATTACGTCTATAAGAGTATGACTGTGCGCCGCATGGTGTGTAGGCTGTAATGGAAGAATGTTCATGCTATTGCAACTAAACAGTCTTCTTAGGTTTATTGCGGAGGGAGTGTCTCTTCGCAGGTCTATGTTCAAGTCACCCATTACGATTACATGCATTAAGTGCTCATGATAAAAAAAATTCGCCAACCCTCAGGTTTGAAAACGCTTATCTACCTGTAAAATACCTATGTGATGAAGGTTCCTTCTATAGATATCAGACATCTACGCAGCGTCGCACCATGCTAAAAACGCACCGAGCCATTGAAGTACACTGAAGCGCCAAAGAAACTGGCATAGGCATGCGTATTCAAATACAGAGAGATGTAAACAGGCGGACACGGTGCTACGATCGGCAACACCTATATAACACAAGAAGTGTCTGGCGCAGTTGTTAGATCGGGCACTGCTGCTACAATGACAGGTTATCAAGATTTAAGTGAGTTTGAACATTGTGTTATACTCGGCGCACGAGCGATGGAACACAGCAACTGCGAGGTAGCAATGAACTGGGGATTTTACAGTACGACAATTTCACGAATGTACCGTGAACACCAGAATCCGGTAAAACATCAATCTCCGACATCGCTGCGGACGGAAAAAGATCCTGCAAGAACGGAACCAACTACGACTGAAAAGAATCATTCAACGTGACTGAAGTGCAACCCTTCCGCAAATTGCTGCAGATTTCAATGCTGAGCCATCAACAAGTGTCGGCGTGAAAAACCATCCAACGAAACATTATCGATATGGACTTTCGGAGCCGAAGGCCCACTCGTGTACCCTTGATGACTGCACGGCACAAAGTTTTACGCGTCGTCTGGGCCCGTCAACACCGACATTGGACTGTTGACGACTGGAAACATGTTGCGTGGTCGGACGAGCCCCATTTAAAATTGTAGCGAGCGGATGGACGTGTACGGGTATGGAGACAACCTCAAGAACCCATGAACTCTGCATGTCAGCAGGGCACAGTTCAAGCTGGTGGAGGCTTAGTAATGGTGTGAGCCGTGTGAGTTGGAGTGATAGGGGACTCCTGATACTTCTAGATACGAGTTTGACAGGTGACACGCAAGCATCCTGTCTGACCACCCTGATCCATTCATGTCCATTGTGCATTCCGAGGGACTTGGGCAGTTCCAGCAGGACAATGCGACACCCCACACGTCCAGAATTGCTGCAGAGTGGCTCGAGGAATACTCTTCTGTGTTTAAACACTCCCGCTGGCCACCAAACACCCCAGACGTGAACGTTATTGAGCATGTCTGGGATGCCTTGCAACGTGCATTTCAGAAGAGATCTCCACCCCATCATGCTCTAACGGATTTATGGAAACCTTGCAGGATTCATGATGACTATTCCCTCCAGTACTACTTTAGACATTAGTCGAGCCCATACCACGTCGTGTTGCGGCATTTCTATGTGCTCGCGGGGGCCCTACACGATGTTAGACAGATGTAACTGTTTCTTTGGCTCTTCACTGTATATCAATTTTCATAAAACATTGGCTTGCTATAGTTTAAGAAATGGAACGTAACTGCTCCTCTTGTCGAGACGATAACATATGTGTTTATGATATAGAGTCTTTAGTTTTAGGGACCACATAAGTTTTAATTACAAACACTTCGGAGAAAACCTTACGATACAGATTGGATATAGCTTTCAGTGACCCAAGTATATGAGTATCGACGGTTAAGCAAACTTTGCAATATCACAGAAACGATACCCCTTCTGTCTTTGTATGAAATCCAGCATCTGGTCGTTTTCTTCGGGGATGAACGTCAGTGTGGTCTTTAAACGGATTATCCAGTTCATACATACTTAAAGAAAGCAAATTGGTCACATCAGAAATAAAGCAATAAAATACATGAAGCAGCATAAAAAGTTCATGAAAAAACGGGAAACTGTGTATACAATTTGAAACAGGTAAAAGTGCAGCTATTTTTATTGGACACTGTGTACTGAACAACTTTACATCAGAATTTACCTAATTTTTAGTCTAATTTTTATAGCTATTGCGAGTAGTATATTTTTTGGTTGGTTTGTATGTCCAAGCACATGTGGCAAGAGCAAGCCATTAATGTTAATTTTCTCCTAGGCAGCAGGTCAGGTATTGAAGTGTGAGACACATACAGGCGGAACGCTTAGTCTATAGCGATAGGCGTAGTGAAACGTCCCCTTTGAATAATTATACATGACTGTGTTTAAACTGACACACAATATTTTTAGCGCAACGCAATCTGACTTTTAACAATCCCTACAAAAGAATAGCCCTTACTAACATTAACCTGTACCTTTCACAAATCACTTACCTCACAAAAATCTTCGTTACTCGAACTACTGGAATACAGCGAGCGCCAATACTGCCAGCTAAATAAAAGATTCAAACTACAGAAGGCACTAACTACTGATAGGCATACTTAGCAAATGAAAGATTTTGATAGAGAACAAACAATGTATTTACCTTAATAGTGTTCAAAAGTCATAATATATATAGCAGTTCATGACATCCATTCTTACAAATGTACTGTTTCTGATGGACACACGTCCAGATCATCCGCTCTCAAAAATCCGCCATCTCACTTCCCCACATCCACCACCGCTGGCGGCTCACCTCCAACTGCGCAATGCTACGCGCTGTTCACAGCCAACTGCCCAACACTACAATAGCCAACAACAACGCAAACCAGCCACAGACTGCACACAGCACAGCCAGTGATTTTCATACAGGGCGCTACATGGCGTTACCGATAAAAAACCTAAACACCCTACTTGCATAGCCCCCATGCTCCCCACAAAAAATTTTACAAATTGTTTTGGGCAGTGGCCAATAATGATTTGATAAAATTTTTCATAATTACAATAACAAAGATATCAAATGCACACACTTATTGATACAATGTTGGTCAAAAGCTAAAATTTTCTCACAGTCCATAAAGACAGTCCTGATCGTTCATCACAGTAAAATTGCAGTGTTTTTCTCAAAGTCTAAGCAGTAAAAGGAAATGCACACGGAAGTAGTGGATTTACATGCAGTCTTGAAGAAGTTGTGTTGTCCTTCCAACAGAAAGACAGTGCTGTCTCTTGACATGCAGACAGGTAATGGGCCACAACAGAGCAAACCCACATCAGAGTCAGTCAAAGTTTTGAAGAATATTGGTAGGTAGGTCATCACAGAGCAGACCCACTGTATTCCTGGTAGAGATTACGGTATTTGTGGGCCACCAGAAGTGCAGACCCACTGCAGTCCTTGTAGAAATAATGGTATTGGTGAGTCATCAAAGGTGTAGACCCACTGTAGTCCTTGTAGAGATGGCAAGCAGCCATCTGTTGTGACTGTACAGGTGCACAAGCACAATCGAAGAGTCTTGTGGAGAATATAGCAAGTCCATAAACCACCACTTCTGCACTCACAAAGTTTTTGGAATTGTCCTTAGAACCGGCAATGCTGTTAATCAGTCCCTTGCTGAATTATTAACACACATCCAAACACTAACAGTCCTCTTTTTTTCACGTATTGTGCATATACTATGACCAACAGAAATATGTGCAGTGAAATGAATGCTTACAAGTTACTTAATTTGATGAACTGATGTCAATTACAATTTTATAACATGAGAATACAATAACAAAGGTACAAAATACATAATTAAAGAACATAACAATACAGATAACATTTGTAGTAATACGGGCTTTACTAAAGAATCGAAATAACATATACATCAGTGTTACAGGAACTATGACATAAGTACATACATAAAAGATCAGAATAACTTTTGAAACATCAACTTCACACATGAGCAACAAAACAGAACAGATAAATAATGTCTAAACATCTTTACAAAGTAAATTACATAGTATTAGAAAAATTCTACAACATAACTCTCATCAGCTAAACACATAAAGACAGGAAAAACACAAATAAACAAGGGTACACAAACACATAGCAGAATAACACAAGAGGAAAGTGCAGGGTTTGTTTTCAGTGTAACATTTGGTACTGCAGTCCAACCCAAGACTTCATTCGATAGATCTTTCGTCTTATTTCAACATTTGTTTCTATGCCTGGCAAACAGCAGCAGCAGCAAATGCAATAACTTATACCTAAACATGACAAAGCTCAAGCAGAAAAAATATCACAGTAAAGATGGTCATGTCTAATACCTGTGTCACATCTTAACACTAGAGTGATGCATCACGAGAACTTACTCTAGCAGACAAGTTACCAAATCGTTAAAAAAATAATTTATGCAGTTCCTGTGAAGGGAAACGTCTATTTGTGCTCTCTTTTCTAAGAAAGTACATCATATTCTTTACTGGGTCTGTAGACAGAAAATAGTGATATTAGTACATCTATTAAATTTTATTTTAACCAATGCTGCAGTGCAGCTAGAAACTAGATATTAAACAAAATAGGCAAAGCAAGGTGTGAAACGTCATTCACTAGCCATATGGCATTTCATAATGCAGTAAACAATCTTTCAACTAGCAAGACAACAGACGTGAAATGTTTCTCATCATTTCATTTCAGTAAATATCATAAATTAAGAACTCTAAAGTGTAATCATGTTTTCAAGTTTGAGCGTGTTGTATTTGCGATGCTTTCCAGAAAAAACTGTCAAGATCAAGGTTAATGGCCTTTTTTTCTCTCCACCTAATGGCTTTTTTCCAGGCCACTGTCACACAGCTGGGTGCGTACAATGCATTATGTCAAGGTGACCTACCTTCCTTATGGAAATATTTACGACATAAGTTTCCGCTACAGTGATAATTTGATACAAACAAAATTTCACAGGTCGAAATATTTGCGTTACAACTCTGTAGAAACAAAATCCTATAATTATAACAGTGTCCAAAAAATTTTCGGCGGCATTGTGATACATTCACGCATGTACACACATTTCATAACTCTTAAAGTACGATTCTTGGTTTCCAACATCCTTTTTCACATATCAGAGTCCCTAACCACTATTCATTACTCCTTACCTTATTACACATATACATATTCGTCGACACGTCAATCTTGTGTCGACACTTTAATAATTCATCATAATAAATACATAGCATAATCAAATTCCTCATATAGCATCAGCTTATTGAACATAAACGTACCTCAACAGCATTATACACATTGTCATCATAATAATAACATCATAAAAACTCAGCCAAATCTCAAAAACGTCGTAGTTTTCTGCAATAACTTAAAACCTAAAAAAATTCTCTGCTCATTTCAATAGTGTCATCTACCTCAAATGTACTTTAAAAATCATGATCCCATACCAAATACATAATTCAAAGCTCTCATAGTATTACAATGGTTCCAAAAAAATATGAACAGTTCACAAAGTACATACAAAATACATTTTCATAAGTGTGAAGTTACGTAAACATGTGTAATTACGTAAACATGTGTCACTGACGCAGTAAAAAAAATGTTTGTCTCTCTCAGTTAAATGATCAGATAGCTGTGTAATTATGTGTAATTATGGTACCGATGTGTAAAGTTGTGTAAGCAAATACCATATTAGCTAGGGCTCCTTGTGCTTGCCGAACACATGATACACAAAGTAAGCGTGTACCCCCTGAGGATTAATGTAATTATACCCTCGGGTGTTACAGATTACAGCAATGGAATGAAATGTATCACGGAAAACTTTCTTTGTAATTCAAAAATCTTGAAAAATAAATGGTTCAAGTACAAAATTAATCACTCAAATGCGTGTCCTGTGGCGCTAAATGTGCGTCTTGCTGTAACATAATTCTGTGGGAGTGTTGTAGTTATCGTCCTCTGTAAGCGAAGTTTTGGTGAAGTCAATGTATTCACCTCATCATAAACAAAAGTGAAATGCTTTGCATATAGATATCGTAGTTATTATGCTTATTGCCGTGGTGAAGAAAGTACTGTGCTGTAACGTATTGTTGTGCTACAGAAAAGGCTGTCTCATTGTAGCTATACCACAAAAGTTACTACTAAAACATGTTTTACTTTCCAGAATAATACAGAAAAACTGTGCAGATATAAAACAGAAAGACCGCAAAAGCAACAATGTAAATTGTGTCACATATTAGTAGCGTCATGATATAATCATGTCGATATCAAAGAAACCAAATGCTAAGTCATCTTTAATCTCACCGAATGTGCTTCAAATAAAGAGTATCTTTTCAAGTAAACCAAAATGTTGCATTAAAATCTCATTAGCAGTATATGTTCTAAGTATGTAAGCCTGATAGTCGTTACGTAATCGTGCAACTAACAAGCAAGAATGTACAAATAACAACACTGTGTCGTCTGTTCACTATAACAATGCATTCTTAATTTCTGTTTAAATAAGTTCTCTTGGCTCTTGACTGGATATTTAACTTCAAACATTGTTGAATGGTAACAGTTTCTTAAGTCTGACAAAGCATACTAGAAATGTGAAGTGAAAAGTTAAATGGCAAAGACAAAGTTAAAAAGCAGATTATTTTTCAATAAACGGTTTTACATGTGAAATGTGGTGTAAACCTTTACTCTTCGTAGTACGCAGAGTTTCAATTCGAAAGCAATTATCATGCGGTATAAATCGGTAAAGAATACTGGAATTTTTCTGTTTGTGTCTGTTATTATTCTCTGAGCCAGCCAGCGCAGGTGGCTGCCTGCGATGTGAGTCATTGTCTGTTTCTTTGTTGGCGCGCGTCATTATTATGATTAGGAGACCTAACTTCTACAAATTCACCTTGTCGAGAGGGCCCTGCCCTGTTTGAATCCCGCCAGTTCTGATGCAATTCAGGTCTGTCGTTAGGATTATATCGTCTGTCGTCATGTCGGTAGATTCCATAATTTCATTCTTGTCGGTCACGTGGTAGAGAATTTCTCCCTGAATCGGAACTGCGCGCTGAACTGTTGCGTCGGAAGTTATTCTGTCTCCCCTGATAATAATTGTTTTGGTTCCCATATTGTCTGTTTCTGTGGATATCTCTGTCATATTCATCACTACGGAAATGCGATCTTTCTCTGTAAATATTATTATTCTGCCAACAGTTGTCATACACGTGGTGTCTGTTTTGGTCACGATTTACGTTGTAAGAATAGCTTTGTCGTGTCCAGTTATCATTTCTTTCATCGCGGAATTGTGACGGATGTGACCTGTAATTGTTGTGCTCCTGTTTTCGCGTTCCGCGATCGTCATTGTCAATTTCTAATTCTTGTAAGAGTCCCTGAAGAGCTTCAATGTCGCCTTTGCAACGTCCTGCCAAAATAGTATGTCGTAAATGTTCAGGTAATTTCATTAAGCAAATGTGGATGAGTTCTGAGGGGCTGTAAGGGTTTGAAAGATACTGATTCTTATGTAACATGTCTTCGAAATATTTGACAAGACTAGAAAATTCCGATTGTTCGAAATGTTTCATCATTATGAAGCTATGTTTTACTCGGTCTTGTGTAGCTTGAGACCAATATGCTGAGAGGAAGGCATGATAAAATTCTCCTTCACTGTGACAATCGTGAATGACCGATCGCATTCTTACAGCTGGTTCATTCTCTAAGTACCCACACACAAATTCTAACCTGTGCTTTAATGACCAGTTGGGAGGAAAACAATGAGAGAATTGATGAAGCCACGCTTGTGGATGAATGTCGTTGCCGTAATTCTTAAATGTTTTGAATTTACGTGTTGTAATAAACAGCTTATAGTCAAAATCATCATGTCGGCGAGTCGCATATCGGTCATTGTTGCTTTGTTTCAGCGGTTCCATCTCAAAATTCGGTGCACCTTGCCAATTTCTTTCATAGTTTCCGAAATGCCCTGTGATATTATTTTGTGGCTTTTCCATATTTCTACGTCCCTCTTCCCGTGTTGGAGTGCGAGTGTCCTCTGAAATACACTCCTGGAAATTGAAATAAGAACACCGTGAATTCATTGTCCCAGGAAGGGGAAACTTTATTGACACATTCCTGGGGTCAGATACATCACATGATCACACTGACAGAACCACAGGCACATAGACACAGGCAACAGAGCATGCACAATGTCGGCACTAGTACAGTGTATATCCACCTTTCGCAGCAATGCAGGCTGCTATTCTCCCATGGAGACGATCGTAGAGATGCTGGATGTAGTCCTGTGGAACGGCTTGCCATGCCATTTCCACCTGGCGCCTCAGATGGACCAGCGTTCGTGCTGGACGTGCAGACCGCGTGAGACGACGCTTCATCCAGTCCCAAACATGCTCAATGGGGGACAGATCCGGAGATCTTGCTGGCCAGGGTAGTTGACTTACACCTTCTAGAGCACGTTGGGTGGCACGGGATACATGCGGACGTGCATTGTCCTGTTGGAACAGCAAGTTCCCTTGCCGGTCTAGGAATGGTAGAATGATGGGTTCGATGACGGTTTGGATGTACCGTGCACTATTCAGTGTCCCCTCGACGATCACCAGTTGTGTACGGCCAGTGTAGGAGATCGCTCCCCACACCATGATGCCGGGTGTTGGCCCTGTGTGCCTCGGTCGTATGCAGTCCTGATTGTGGCGCTCACCTGCATGGCGCCAAACACGCATACGAGAGTCGCAGAAGCGACTCTCATCGCTGAAGACGACATGTCTCCATCCGTCCCTCCATTCACGCCTGTCGCGACAACACTGGAGGTGGGCTGCGCGATGTTGGGGCGTGAGCGGAAGACGGCCTAACGGTGTGCGGGACCGTAGCCCAGCTTCATGGAGACGGTTGCGAATGGTCCTCGCCGATACCCCAGGAGCAACAGTGTCCCTAATTTGCTGGGAAGTGGCGGTGCGGTCCCCTACGGCACTGCGTAGGATCCTACGGTCTTGGTGTGCATCCGTGCGTCGCTGCAGTCCGGTCCCAGGTCGACGGGCACGTGCACCTTCCGCCGACCACTGGCGACAACATCGATGTACTGTGGAGACCTCACGCCCCACGTGTTGAGCAATTCGGCGGTACGTCCACCCGGCCTCCCGCATGCCCACTATACGCCCTCGCTCAAAGTCCGTTAACTGCACATACGGTTCACGTCCACGCTGTCGCGGCATGCTACCAGTGTTAAAGACTGCGATGGAGCTCCATATGCCACGGCAAACTGGCTGACACTGACGGCGGCGGTGCACAAATGCTGCGCAGCTAGCACCATTCGACGGCCAACACCGCGGTTCCTGGTGTGTCCGCTGTGCCGTGCGTGTGATCATTGCTTGTACAGCCCTCTCGCAGTGTCCGGAGCAAGTATGGTGGGTCTGACACACCGGTGTCAATGTGTTCTTTTTTCCATTTCCAGGAGTGTATGTAATTCTTGTATTACCTGTGTCAACTGATCTTGTACTTCAAAGATTTCTCTTTGGTGTTGCGTATTAATTTCATTCTGATTTTGTTTGAATTTCCTAATTTGTTTGCACTCTTCTGTGTCATTAAACACTACCAGTTTTGTGTCATACATATTATCATCTATCTTCGTAGATAAATTATTTAGCTGATCCGAAAGTTCAACTACTTTCTCTGATAATGAACTAATTTCCTCCATGTGTCTTTCTGAACCAATTTTCAGAGTATCTACTGTGTCCTTTAAGTTTTCCTGAGTTTTTGCAAGTTGCGTAACCGAATCGGTAGATGCAACTGAGTCAAATTTAGCTTGCAAGGTCTCATGATTTTCATGAACAGTAGTTTGCAGTTCTTTTATGGCAGCTTCATGGTTCTGTAATGCATTTTCATGCCGTGAAAAAATAGGTTGAAAATGCTCACAAATTTGTGTTTTTACGTCATTAGAGACTTTTTGACATTTCGATTCAATGTTATGTAACTCAGTAGTTAAATCTTCACGTGTTTGTTCAAGCATGGTGTCTAACTTCCGAAGATTTTGTTCCATTGTGTCTAACTTTTGAAGCTTTTGCTGTGTTTGTCTCTGATTTTGTTCCATTGTGTCTAACTTTTGATGCTTTTGCTGTGTTTGTCTCTGATGTTGTTCCATTGTGTCTAACTGTTGCTGTGTTTGTCTTTGATTTTGTTTCATTTGTTGCATTAATTGCAATAATATTGTATTAGTGTCTGGAATTTGAACCTGTATGCTTTTTGGCAGTGCATTTGCACCGGCAACATTCACATTTTGACAAGCAGAAAACGTGTCTTGACTTATTTGAGAGAACGGATGATGGCCACACCAGATTTTCATGTGCTTCCAAAGCGTAACGAACACCTCTGAGGACTTCAGTTTGATAGTCTTGAAGCGGTCAAGCAGAGGTGAGGTTGTGGCTCCGTCAACAAAGTAAGACGTTCTACAGAGACGGTATCAACAAACTCGTCTCTCCTTGGGAGAAACATGTTCGTCGCCAGGATGAGTGTGTTGAGAAATAAATATGTACACATGAAGAATAAAGATGTAGAATGTTAATAACGGTTCTTTTATTTAAAATGCCTTAAGTGTTTTTATATAAAATTTAGTCTGTAGTTCGTGGTCTTGCGGTAGCGTTCTCGCTTCCCGCTGAAACACGTATGTAACGTAGCAGCGATGGTGAGGCACGTTAAATCTTTGACCAGAGAGCCTATTATCGTGGTTAGTATGCGCTTGACCGCGCGAGTGTTACGAGCAGTCTGTTAGTAGTAGTCGTGCAGTACAGTTGCGAGCGCTACGTGAGTAGCCGTCATGCAGAGCGGTCGGTCAGTAGTAGCAGCCCAGTGCGGTTGTGTGATGTAGTCTGTCGGCAACACTGGTCAAGATGCTGAATGAGGTATACTGTTACTTAAGATAATCATCGGATAATGTAAAGTTTATTTATTGTAATTAATTTCCAACAAGTGCCCCCAATAATAATTTTGATTTCAAAAGCAGTTTTACAAAAAATTTTATGCAATTGAAGTAACTATTTCGTTCCACTTCCCTTAAAGTAAAGTTTCAGTTTTCAGTTAAATTACAAAAAAAAAAGGGGAATATTATTATTTGCAATGCAGTTCCTCCAAGCCGTGCGCAAGAATAAGAGCAGAAATTTGACTAGCAGTTACAATGAGGTAAGAATTTAATTCTGATTTTTGCACAGGGCCAAAGACCGATATTTCGGTGTAATTGAATTAACGTTATCGGTGAGATTTTGTTGTCACTGAATTGACTTTAATTTTTTTGTGAAGAATTTATGCTTGGGTCAGATTGCGATTCTCTCACTTTTACTGTCATTTAAATTTGGCTAGGGAGGTTATACTTAGCGAAATGTCCATTAGCATTCTTAAATAATATTGTCATCATTTTGTAAATTTTTGTGGGGAGGTTACACTTGGCTCCCATTTCTATTAAGTATTGTCATTCCTTTTAAATTTCGGTGGGGAGGTTACACTTGGCGACACCCAGTCCGGGATAGTATTTCGTTGAGAGTCTTTTGAACAACAGTCAGATATCTGCTCTTATTTGCTTAGATATAATTAGGATTTGGCGCTACGCTTTTATTAACTTGTGACTTTCTTTCTACAGGTCAACGGCAATTTGTTGCTTTGTTGTATTTGTGTGTTGCTTTTGCATTGTGCTTATTTATTTTGTGAAAAATTGTGACTATAGCAAAAATGCCGCGAAAGACTGTGAATAGTGTATCGCGAGGTATTTTGAATGAAATTACCGACTCAAACAACTTTACCGATAGGACATATGACACGCAGTGTAATGATGGCAATCCTGCGTTCACTAACAATCAGTGCATTCCAACCACTAGTGATGACTTTTACCCTGATAATGAACAAGCGAACTCAATTGTCTCGTCTGTTAATTTGACGACAATTGATGACGCAGAACGCTCTATTGTAATGAGCGTTGCCCAGCTTAACACACCCGATTTGGAAAATCCCAGTAATGTACAGACAAATTTTTCTAGTGAAAATGAACAGTGTACTGGAAGTACGACGGATTTATTTAATTCCGAAATAGGGACTGACAGTGTATGTTTGACTGACAAACCTTTTTGTGAATCTCAGAATAACCAAATGGTTATTCCAGATACACCACTAAACAACACGAGGAATAGAAATGATGATGTTGTGTCGAATCCAATTATGGCATTTTTGCTACAAATGAATAAACAACTTAATGAAAAACTGGATAACACTTCCAAACAACAGAGTGAAGATTTCAAACAACAATTTAGTGAACAGGACAAAAAATTTAATAAAATTGATGAAAATTTTAAACAACTTAGGGAAGATAACAAACGCTTAAATGAAAAACTTGACAATAATGACGAAAATTTCAAACAACTTAGTGAGCAGAACAAACAGTTAAATGAAAAATTAGATGACAATTCCAAACAGCTTAGTGAACAAATTAGAGCCGTTGCCGCGCAGTGCCATAACACTAAGGAACAGTTGCGCGTGGAAATTGAGGCTTGTTCATAAAAAAATAGCGAAGAAATTAAGTCTGTTGCGCAAGAATTAAGGGAAATGCAAACAGCCGCAACAGAAACACTCAGAGACGAAATTAGCGGAGTCGCTAAACAATGCTCTGAAAAAGCTACACAATTACAGGACGAGTTTAAAGCAATGACGGTAGAACTTTCGCGCACAGTGGACGCAAAGATGGACGCGAAATTCGAACAGCAGAACACTCAGATAAACGAGCGCTTTAATCAGCACATACAAAACAGTGATACGCGTTTCCGCAGATTTATTCAAGATCAAAACAAAGTAAAACGACAAGTCATGGAAACAATCACTGCACAAAGACAAGAGGACAAACGTAAAATGTTCGCGAAAGCGAAGACGTATGTAGACAATAATATTACTACAGTGTCCGACAAAATTAATACCATAGAACAATTGAACGCGGAATTACGGGATGAAATTTCTGATCTTAAATCAAAAACAGATACACACACAGTAAATATTCAAACAGTGACAGACAGATTCGAACAATTAGAACTAACACAGGATTGCGATGTCATCAAAGCTGATGTTAAAAAACTGAGCGAAACTACGCGTAAGTTGCAAAAACAGATTAATGCGTCCGATTCTAAAACCGATGATCAGGCAAAAATACTGACTGAAAAATATGATGAATTGGCCAGTCGTATTGATGCTATCGAAAGTGCTAATGACAATAAATCAGACGATACTGCACCGGTTTCATTTAACCAAACACCTGAATTTCAAAATTTACAGCAGACAATTAATGAGATCGATTCATCTAACAACACGTTACGTAGGAAGTTGTCAAATTTACAACAAGAAGTAACAGAGATGAAAAACATTTCAGTTAATAACATACCACAACAGACGCCACTTTATGAACATTTGGCAGACTCACGCAGCGCGTATAATTTGGGTAATCTACAGAGAGTACGGGACTTAGATTCCGATCAACCACAGTTCAATAGATTCTCTTACGATCCTGAACCTGTTCCATCATACAGAGATGATAATTTCGATTACAAACATTTTCTGTCAGTGAGAAAGTTTAAAGTTTTCAAAAACGATAGAACGCAGATTCACCCACTGGATTGGATTCAACAATTTAGCTTTGCTCTTCCACCGACTTGGCCTGTAACACATAAACTTGAATTTATTTGCAGTTTTTTGGAAGGCGAACCGGCAACTCGTATGAGACCGATCGCGAGACAGTGTTACTCGGTAGAGGAATTTCAGAATGCTTTTCTATCAGCGTACTGGTCGAAGACGACACAGCGCGGAATTAAAGATCAGTTAATTAGTTTGCCAAATTATGAGAACTCCAATTTTCCCAGTGTCACGCAATTTTTTGAGCACATGGTGCAACATAACCAGTACCTAAGTGAACCGTACAGTGAATCCGCACTTATACAATTATGCATCTCTAAATTACCACGGTCATTACGAGTGTCACTTCTAACGGGCCAGCAAAAAGAAAACATTTCAGCATTCAGAGATCTTTTACAGCTCTTGGAAGTACAGCAATCTGATTATTCTTTTGTAAACAAAAACCTTTCATATAATAGCCAAGGTCAACAAACTTACGGTAATTATGATCATGGACGTAATTTCAATAGGAAAAGTAACAGACGTTTTAGGAACGACAACTACCAGAACTTAAATCACAGACAAAATTCAGATTATCAATATCGTCAAAATTTTCAGCAACAGGAAGCACATTTTGGTAACAATAGACGTTTTCCACCACAACAGCATGAAAGTCAGCCGGTTGGAATACATAACCAACAATGTAATGCACAAGGTCAACCGGGCTTTAATGTTCCGCCGCGAGCACGTATAGTCCCTGATACAACAAATAGTAACGTACGTCAGCAAGGAAACAACTACGTACAAAGAAGACAGTATTTCAATTCCTATCGTAATGCACCGTATAGGAATGACTTTCACGACAGACGTAAAAACGATGAGCACAATTATCAGCGTACATATAATAACAGTCGGTCTCACCAACAGCAAAATCATATGCAAGAACATATTCTCATGAATGAACCCGACAGTAGGTACCATCCAGAGCGTAACACGTCTGGAAGAAGTAATAGAACAGTTCAAATAGTAGAAATGCCACAGAATCCTCCTAATAATAATAACACGTCAGATAGAATCTGACTAAATACTGCACAGGACGCATCTTCTAATAACACAAGCACTACCTTTGACACGCAAAATGTTATTCACGAAAATGTAATTACTTTTGACGATATCAGAGACACTCTCTTGCAGGAAAGACCAGTTGTTCAGAAAACTATTTCACATCCTGTTATCGAAATTAAAATTGGTTCATCGAAATTCTCAGCAGTAATCGATTCCGGCTCACCTATATCAGTAATAAATGAGGAGACTTTTAACGAGTGTAACAAAGAGAATACTTATCCGACATTACCTTTAGGCAAAACCAAAGTGAAGGGAGCAGTATCGAGTAAAGGTGTAGACGTTAAATTACAGACGCATTTATCATTTTGTATTGGAGGTCATACTTTCCACTCTAATTTTTGGATTGTTCCTTTATTGACAACAGACGTTATTTTAGGTACGAATTTTCTGGTACAACATGACGCAGTTATTGATTTTCAGAATTCTTATTTAATGTTAAAGGATGAAAATATACAATTTGCTATAGAATTTCAGCACTCACTATCTGCAGAAGAGCAAACAATTAACCGCACAGAGGTCGTTTCCGCAACACGTAACATAGACTGTAATCCCACATTGTTCATGGATACGTACGTACACAACTATAATACTCCAGACGAAGCTGACTACGACATAATGCAATTGATTTCTGATAAGGTTAAAGAGAGCAGTGCAACTACAGACGACGAACGAACGCAGTTACACAAAATTCTTTTACAGCAAGCTCCAGTTTTTGACAATATTCCTGGTACTATGTCCGGTTTTATGTATGAATTTCAAGTCAAACAGCACGATACATTTAAAGCTAAACGTTATCCCATTCCATATATTCACAGAGAACAAGTTAAAAAAGAATTGCAGGATATGCTTGATCAAGGAATTATTGAACCAGCAGTTAGTCCGTACATAAACCCACTGCATATTGTTAAGAAAAAAGATGGCTCACTTCGCCTTGTACTTGATTCACGTCACATTAATGACATTATTATTAATGAAACAGACCGACCACAGACTTTAGAGGAACTTTTACAGAAATTTCACGGTACCGCTATTTATTCTACATTAGATTTGAAATCGGGATTTTGGCAAATTCAACTTCATCAGAATTGCAGAAAATATACAGCTTTTCTCTGTTTTGACGATTGTTATCAATTTTGCAAATTACCGTTCGGCTTAACTATTTCTTCTGCAGCTTCTATTCGCGGTTTGAACACAATACTTCCGACAGAACTTAAGGACAGAATTACGACGTATGTAGACGACATTCTTATCGCAGAAGCTAACACAATCTGATTCTTGAACAACTGTTACAAACTTTCCATGCACAAGGGCTTACAGTTAATCTTAGTAAATCGCACTTTGGCAAAACTTCTATAAAATTTCTTGGACACGTAATTTCAGCAGAAGGCATTGCACCTGATCCGGAAAAACTTCAAGCTCTACGTGACATTACCGTTCCTACGACAAAGAAGCAATTACGCAGTTTTTTGGGCTTAATTAACTTTTTTCGTAAATTTATTCATCACTCCGCTTTAGACACGCCTAGACTATGCCAATTAACAGGTAAAAACACTATTTGGTCTTGGGATAAGCAAGCACATTCTGAATTCATGAACCTGAAACATGCTCTGTTGAATGCTCCACTTTTATCGCACCCAGATCTTACTAGAAATTTTTCCATTGCCACCGACAGTTCCAACACCGCTTTAGGCGTACACATTTTCCAGGAAATTGAAGAAGATGGTTCAATAGTAATTAAAAACATCGCATTTGCAAGCCGCATTTTGTCACCTGCTGAACGAAATTATTCCGTTACAGAACTTGAAACATTATGTGTTGTATGGGCTTTCACGAGATTTAGGCACTTTCTTTATGGCAGACATACCACCGTTTACACAGACCATAGAGCTATACAATTTTTGCTTTCTGCTAAATTTACTCACGACAGATTAAGTAGATGGAAACTTTATTTACAGGAATTTAATTTTACAATAGTCCACATTCCCGGCACACAAAATGTTATAGCAGACGCACTATCGCGTTCTCTGAGCAACAATCAGCAAGACGTAGCAACCAACTTCTGCAAAACAAATTTCAGTGTCATGTACATTCAGCAAGTTGCATTTGAAAACTTTATTTCATCGTCATTACAGGACATAGCAGAGGAGCAAAATAAAGACAATGTGTGGAAAGAAATTAAACACCTTTGGCAAGATAGGAAAAATGTTACGATTAGGAACCACTACACTGTACGCAATGACATTCTGTTTCGCCGCTCTCATCCTGACAGCAACAATTGGTTATTATGCATTCCTGACGAACTGGTCAACAAATTAATATGGTACACTCATTTAAGTTACGCACATTACGGAGCTAGAAAATGTTTTCTTATACTGAGACAGAACTGTTATTTTATCAACATGGAAAAACGTATACGACGAGTTTTAGCGTTTTGGTAAACATTTTTGGAATACAGTGATCAATTGTTATATTTAGATTAAAGTTCAGTCTTGATCACGTTATGTCTGTTTTAATGGGTAACCGGTTTCGGTTTTTTCTATAAAACCATCATCAGACCCATTGGCTCCCTTGGGTTGGTAGGTGGAGCTCTCCTTGCTGCTGTGCAGTCAACATCAGTTGACTGCACAGCAGCAAGGAGAGCTCCACCTACCAACCCAAGGGAGCCAATGGGTCTGATGATGGTTTTATAGAAAAAACCGAAACCGGTTACCCATTAAAACAGACATAACGTGATCAAGACTGAACTTTAATCTAAAGAGTTTTAGCGTCTTGTAAAATTTGCCAGAAAGCTAAATCAGACACCACTTCACATATTCCTCCTTTATATCCCATTGTACCTGTTAAATTAAGACACATGGCCGCAGTAGACATTTTTGGTCCGATTCCGAGAACTAACAGAGGTTTTTGCTACATCTTTGTCGCTGTTGAGCTCACTTCAAAATTTGTTACTTTCACTCCATTACGCAAAGCTACTGCTAAAACTGTTTCGAAAGCATTTGTAAAACATTTTCTATTTCATGTAGGGCATGTGATGAAAGTAATTTCTGACAATGGATCACAATTTCGATGTGACGTATGGACACGCATGTTACGAGCCAGAAACATTTCTCCGATTTATATATCCAAGTACCATGCTTCTTCGAACCCTTGTGAACGGTTAATGAAAGAAATTGGTAAGCTGTGCCGAATATACTGCCACAAAAGACATATTGATTGGGATACACACATACTCTCATTCCAAGATGTAATTAATTCCGTTCCAAATGAATCCACTATGCTATCTCCGTCTGTTATATTGAAAAACGTTGAACCACCAAACAAAATTAAAGAATTAGTAAACTTCCCTAAATGTCGTCGACTGAGACACCACGAAATAATTGACATTGCGCTGAACAACATCAAACGTGCCGCAGAGCGCCGGAGAGGACAGCAAAAACAGGTTTGTACACGCCGCGACTTTCACGTTGGACAGAAAATATTAGTACGTACACACTATATATCCAGCAAATCAAAAGGTAAGTGCAGTAAATTTGAACTTCTATACGCAGGTCCATATCGGATTCGCAGCATCCCTCACCCCAATGTTGTACACGTCGAAACTTTGAGAACCAGAAAATCGAAAGGCAACCACCATATCTCAAACATTAAACCGTTTATTGAATGAAGACACTTTATGATTCAACACACTATGATGCCATTTACTTATGCAATTATATTCACATGACTAATTACTGATGATTATCGTATTTTTTCTTGGCAAGTGCCTGGCAAGGTAAGGTTAGCAGGTCGCTTTTCTTGTCGTTACAAATCAGACTGTGCACATTTTCCATTTTTTTTGTGTGTATGATTGTTTTCAAGTTTTGTTTGTATGTATTGTGAAATAGTTAAGATATAACACACCAGCCGACTTTGACATTTTTTGCCTTATGACATCTCAAGATCGTGACTGTTTTACATTTTTTGCTGCTGCATTGTATTATTCTGTGTACATTTTTGCATCTGACCACTGTCAATGTTTTTGACATATTACGTTTTCTGTCATGTTATGCTGTATGGTTAATTATGTCACCATTAACCAGTCATTATTTAGTGGGTATATGATTTAAATGCAAGACATTAATCCTTGTTCATCAATTTCAGAAAGAAATGATGCGTGTAAGAAATAAATTCAACAGAAATGGCAATTTCACCTACGGAATAAACGAAGGAAGATGCAATAACTTTATGAGGAAGAGTAAATGGATCAGGATTAACAAACATTAACAAGAATATACTATACTCATCGTAGAATAGCAGTCTTAACTAATTTTTTCTTTCAGAATACAAGGTGATTGATGCAGGCTGTCAGACTGAACTACACATCTTAGTTTTAGTGATGAAATATGCTAGAGATAAGGAATAGTTGTATAATGAGTAATGAAGTGATAATGAATGCTGATGAATAATGATGAAGGATATGGTATTATGAGTAATGAAGTTTTTCTTTACAGGTGATGATAATAATGAAGTTATGATATATGGATAATGAAGTGATTGATAATGAAGTTTTTTCTTTACAGATGAGGATAATGTTGAAGTTATGTATTTATGCTATGTAGTTATTTAAGTATTTGTTGCAGTTTGCTTTGACAGCAGGTGTTATATTGCATAGTAGGATGACGGAAAGTTTTGGAAAGGACAGCTATGGAACACATTTTTATACACATTTCACTACCTGTTAATTCGAAGTTCACTACTTTTCAGCATAGTGTGCGTTTCTTCTTTCAGGTCAATAATCCATTTTGTATTTTTTTCAGGAGAAGCTTTTCATGATACTTACTAAACCTGTTACTTATTATACCTGTCCTAGTACTTGCATTTTTATTTTTTACCCATTTGTGTTTATCGTTTATAAATGTGATCACATATACTGCCTTGTTACATAACCTTGCTACAGCTGACTCATGACGAATGACGTTACCTATCCTCATTTGCAGCAATAGGTCAAAAGCAAGTAGTGTTATGCCTCACCAATTAATTATCTATCCCAACGCAATGCATTGCTAACAAAAAAAATGTATTACCAGTCCCAAATAGTCATATCAGTTTGAGAAAGTTCTGAGTAATGCTGATCAGCTCTGAATAGTATGTCACTTCAGTAATGACTTCTTAATGATACAAAAAAATATATGTATAAAATAATGCTTTGTAATTAGGAGAAGGCTAATGATTCTTACTATATTGGAATGACAAATGATTAATTAACTGTAATTAGAAGAAGGCTAATGATTCTTAATTATGCTTTGTAACTGGAAAAGAATGCGATTGTTTCATAATGCTTTGTAATTAGGAGAAGGCTAATGATTCTTACTATATTGGAATGACAAATGATTAATTAACTGTAATTAGAAGAAGGCTAATGATTCTTAATTATGCTTTGTAACTGGAAAAGAATGCGATTGTTTCATAATGCTTTGTAATTAGGAGAAGGCTAATGATTCTTACTATATTGGAATGACTAATGATTAATTAACTATGCTTTATAATTGGAAATGAATGTGATTGTTTAATAATGCTTTGTAATTAGGATAAAGCTAATGATTATTACTATTGGAATGACAAATGATTAATTAATTATGCTATGCTTTATAATTGGGAAAGAATGTGATTGTTTAATAATGCTTTGTAATTAGGAGAAGGCTAATGATTCTTACTATATTGGAATGACAAATAATTAATTAACTATGCCATACTTTGTAACTGGAAAAGAATGCGATTATTTAATAATGCTTTGTAACTAGGAAAAGAAGGCTACTGACTCTATGTAAAACAATTAATGAACATTTTTCTGTAATACTACATACATGGTACAGAAATGTTCAATAACTGGGCTATGAATGCCGCAAACTACTACTGTAATTGACAATATTATGTGACTTAATGTCCTTCACCTTATGAGCTAACTACCCTGAATTACTGCAATGTCCATTTGTCCTGTCTATCCTAGTGATCATGGAGCACTATCTTTGGTTTTGCACTAATTCTACGTTGGTGTGCCTTGTAAGAGCGTGGTGTTGACACGACATGCTGTCCACCACCGTGAGCAATGAAGACGTTATTATGGTCCCACTGTTTGGTGTACCTAGAGTACTGCCAAAATGAGAACATGGAACATTACTACGACAGTTCAGTGTCTTGGCTACACTGATAAATTCTGATGGAAAAAGAACTTCAAATTGTGTCACTTGGTGTTGTACTTCTGTGGAAAGATATGGACTTTCAGAACAGCTGTGTGCAATCTAAAGTGCTACAACCATGATGCAATCCTTCCCTTTCCTATCCTAATTCTTGTCACATAGTGAAAATCATTTTTTGCTAACATTATTTATGTTCATGGGTTATACATTTTTTCGATTCGCTGAACTCCAGTGCGAGTACACCTTTCTCATTTTTCAATATGATGATTTTTTTTGCCATTATGTTTATTTATTGCGAAAATGCTAAAGACATTTTTTCGATTTGTTCTGAAGTACAGTATATGTACACTCTTGTCTTTTATATTGTATATACATTTTTTTATTTTGAGGATATGTTCTGAACTACAGTGCATGTGCACTTATGTTAGGTGTTAATATGTTTTCTACTGAACTTCAGTGCCTGTGCATTTTTCTCATTTTTCAATATGATTTGTACTCATTCTGTATGTTCAATACTTCAGTGTATGATTTTTTTGCCATTCTGTTTATGCTAAAGAATTTTTTCAGTGCCTGTGCACTTCGTTTTCTGTCAAATAATTTGTATATACATTTTTCTGATTTACTACTATGTTTTGTACTCACATCCTGTCTTTGTCTGATATATTTTGTACTCGGTGCGTGTGCACAACATTTACTTTATGTACTAAATTTGAATATTCTGTAAATTGTAAAAATTTCTTGCGATGGCAAGTCCAAATGACTCACCATCGCTGCCAAATTTTTGCCCCCCCCAGTGGAGGGTTATGAAACACGTATGTAACGTAGCAGCGATGGTGAGGCACGTTAAATCTTTGACCAGAGAGCCTATTATCGTGGTTAGTATGCGCTTGACCGCGCGAGTGTTACGAGCAGTCTGTTAGTAGTAGTCGTGCAGTACAGTTGCGAGCGGTACGTGAGTAGCCATCATGCAGAGCAGTCGGTCAGTAGTAGCAGCCCAGTGCGGTTGTGTGATGTAGTCAGCCGGCAACACTGGTCAAGATGCTGAATGAGGTATACTGTTACTTAAGATAATCATCGGATAATGTAAAGTTTATTTATTGTAATTAATTTTCAACAAGTGCCCCCAATAATAATTTTGATTTCAAAAGCAATTTTACATAAAAATTTTATTTAATTGAAGTAACTATTTCGTTCCACTTCCCTTAAAGTAAAGTTTCAGTTTTCAGTTAAATTACAAAAAAAAATGGGAATATTATTATTTGCAATGCAGTTCCTCCAAGCCGTGCGCAAGAATAAGAGCAGAAATTTGACTAGCAGTTACAATGAGGTAAGAATTTAATTCTGATTTTTGCACAGGGCCAAAGACCGATATTTCGGTTTAATTGAGTTATCATTATCACTGAGATTTTCTTATCATTGAATGGACTTTAATTTTTTCGTGAAGAAGTTATATTTGAGTCAGATTGCGATTCTCATTGTTATTGTCATTAAATTTAATTGCTAGGGAAGTTACGTTTTGCTCCCATTTCTATTAAGTATCGTCATTTCATTTAAAATTTTTGTGGGGAGGTTACACCGCGCACGGGGTCCCATGTTCGATTATCGGCGGGGTCAGGGATTTTTCCTGCCTCGAGATGGCTGGATGTCTTAGTGTCGTCTTCATCATCCTCATTCATCCCAATTACGGTCGGAGGAAGGCAATGGCAAACCACCTCCGCAAGGACCTTGCCTAGTATAGCGGAGCGGGTCTCCCGCATCGTCCCCTACGCTCCTCGGAGTATGGGACCTCATCATCATATAAAAATTTGGAAGCAACACTTTTCAGCACGCCCACATATTTGGCATGGGAAAAGCAAATTGATAAGATAATGCGTTAGCGTATATGTGTCTTTTATTATTATTTTTTTGCCAGAGTTAGTTTTAAATAACAGGTACAAAGAATCAGAACATACGAATATCGAGTTATGTGTCAGTTAAACAAAATGAACGTAATACATGCGTGAAAGCTGAACATACCATAGAAAAACAAGATGTTAAGATAAATATGTGTTGTTCGAAATTACGAACATTTTTTGTTAGGCAAGCTTCGACCAACTGCTGAACACGATCCATCATATCTGTGTACTTTCACGTAATCTTCTCCATCGCAGGTTGATTACATCAGAAATGTCTCCTTATTAAATTATATATTTCAGATGGCTTCATAAAAAGAAATCAAGGCTGTTAAAGTCTGGCGATCTAGTTGACCATGCCAAAGCGCCCTCATTACCAGTTCATTTTGACCAAAAGGAACGGTCCTGGTGACGTCGCACTGTAGCGCAGAAGTTCAAATGGTTCAAATGGCTCTAAGCACTATGGGACTTTACATCTGAGGTCATCAGTGTCCTTGACTGAGAACTACTTAAACCTAACTAACCTGAGGACATCACATAAATCCATGCCCGAGGCAGGATTCGAACGTGCGACAGTAGCAGCAGCGAGGTTCCGGACTGAAGCGCCTAGAACCGCTCGGCCACAGCGGCCGTCCAGCGAAGAAGTGACTGGGAGGACCCTCTTGGATGGAGCGAACTTCCGCACGATAGGTCTGACAAACTTCTTCCAATTATTCCGGTGCAAAACTATTGAGTAAATCCAAATACCGCTCTCCTGACAGTTTTGACATCACGTGTGACTCTATGAAATAGCCGGCCGATGTGGCCGAGCGGTTCTAGGCGCTTCAGTCTGGAACCGCGCGAACGCTAGGGTCGCAGGTTCGAATCCTGCCTCAGGCATGGATGTGTGTGATGTCCTTAGGTTAGTTACGTTTAAGTAGTTCCAAGTCTAGCGGACTGACGACCTCAGATGTTAAGTCCCATAGTGCTTGCAGCCATTTAAACCTATGAAATAATTATCAATAATGGAATGTCAGATACTGAAGCCGTACTTTTGTTGGTACCCTTTGACTTATCTCATATGAGTGTTTTCTTCTGCTCACTCGTCATCCGAGAAGGAGCCTCTGTGGATGAAAATGATCTTTCTTAAAAAATGCTGGCTTTCCAACTGATGACCTATGACGTAGTCGCCGAAATCCAGATTCTGTCGGCAGAGTCCATCAAGCGTCTATTTAGTTCTGTTGGCAGCTTTTGAGGTATCTCATCCATTAGCCGGACATTCCGTTTACAACTCAAACTTCGCATGACACGGGTCTGCACACTCTGCCACTGTTGCTATGTTTTTTCTCTCCATGTACTGGGTTTCGGGTTTCGCCAATTCAGCCATATTCATAATGCAATGTCAATTATGACGATACGAACTAAGGACAACACATCACGTAGTCACTAAGCCGAGGAAAAAACCACGGCTGGGAATCGAACCCCAGTCACTTCACGTAGCAATCCACCGTGCTGACTGCGCAGCTACTGAGGCGTACAAGATGAGTGGTTCACAACGTCTTATACAGTTGTTCGTACTTTACGACGAGATGTATTTTTTCAGTGTCTTCCCAGCATTGGGTGATGCAATTCACGACTTGAATGTCCATATCTTCAGGTTATTCGATGTCTCGTTAAATGATTATCTTCCTGCTTTATTTTGTAAACAATTTGCTCTGGAGCATATGGGTTTCGAAAAAGACGATCGTGTGAAACCCAGCTCGTGCTATTCGTCCACCATAGAGGGTTCCCGGGTAGATGACGTGTTCCTTGACTTCCGCAAGGCGTTCGATACAGTTCCCCACAGTCGTTTAATAAACAAATATGGACTATCAGGCCAATTCTGTGATTGGATTGAAGAGTTCCTAGATAACAGAACTCAGCATGTCATTCTCAATGGAGAGAAGTCTTCCGAAGTAAGAGTGATTTCAGGTGTGCCGTAGGGGGTGTCGTAGGACCATTGCTATTCACAATATATATAAATGATCTTGAGGATAACATCGGAAGTTCACTGAGGCTTTTTGCGGATCATGCTGTAGTACATCGAGAGGTTGTAACAATACAAAATTATACTGAAATGCAAGAGGATCTGCAACGAATTGACGCAATGACAATTGAATCTCAATGTAGACAAGTGTAATGTGCTGCGAATACATGAAAAGAAATATCCTTTATCATTTAGCTACAACATAGCAGGTCAGCAACTGGAACCAGTTAATTCCATAAATTATCTGGGAGTACGCAACAGGAGTGATTTAAAATGGAATGATCATATGAAGTTGATCGTCGGTAAAGCAGATGCTAGACTGAGATTCATTGGAGGAATCGTAAAGGAAATGCAATCCGAAAACAAAAGAAGTAGGTTACAGTACGCTTGTTCGCCCACTGCTTGAATACTGCTCAGCAGTGTGGGATCCATACCAGATAAGGTTGATAGAAGAGATAGAGAAGATCCAACGGAGAGCAGCGCGCTTCGTTACAGGATCATTTAGTAATCACGAAAGCGTTACGGAGATGATAAACTCCAGTGGAAGACTCTGCAAGAGAGACGCTCAGTAGCTCGGTACGGGCTTTTGTTGCAGTTTCGAGAACATATCTTCACCGAGGAGTCAAGCAGCATATTGCTCCCTTCTACGTATATCTCGCGAAGAGACCATGAGGATAAAATCAGAGAGATTAGAGCCCACACAGAGGCAAACCGACACTCTTTCTTTCCACGAACAATACGAGACTGGAATAGAAGGGGGAACCGATAGAGGTACTCAAGGTACCCTCCGCCACACACCGTCAGGTGGCTTTCGGAGTATGGATGTAGATGTGGATGTAGAGAAAAGAGCAACAGTTCTTATCTTGTGCGCAGCAGCATGCAGTTCTTGCAATATTCTTCCTCATTTGATCCACGGCATATATACAATGCATATCTCTTATGAGTCGTTACGAGCTTATTCTCCGGTGTTTTGGCATACGTGTATGCATGTTTGTTTCCGCAATCTGTAACTGGAGTTGGCCCGAACAATTAGTGTCCATGAAGGTGTTCCACGCGAAACCCAGTATCAACAGTAAACGTCGGGTTGTGTCTCGTTGCAGACGGCTATTACACGTTGTGCTAAACCTGAGTTTGTCGATTGGCAGAGGTGATACCGGGGGCCAGAGAAAGCACGCCTGGCCCCCACATTTGCTACAGTTACATGAGACATAACTTCCAGAAGAAGAAAAGTAAATTTGGTAAAACCACTTTTTGCTGCCGTGTTTACATGTTAACATATGGAGCCGTTTCTGCTACACCGGTTTTGGCATCGTCATTTGTTTTACACATCTGTGTGCCGGACCGAGACTCGAATTCAGGAGCCTTGCCTTTTGCGGGTAAGTGATCTACCAGCTGAGCTACTCAATCACAACTCACATCCTGTTCTCACAGCTTTTCATACCGCCAGTAGAGCACTTGGCCACAGAAGGCAAAATTCCCGATTTCGAGTCTCGGTCCGGCGCACAGTTTTAATCTACCAGGAAATTTCAACTTCGTGCTTCGTCTAATATTTCCACTTTTCTTCCACTGCTCATATAGCCACTCCATCCAGATTAGCTGAAAATTTTTAGAAACAAGGCGTAAACCTAATAAGTTAAGAATGTTTCAAAAATGGTTGAGTGTTTTCATGGGAGCGATAATCAGTTGTAAAATCTGGCAGCTAGAACCACATTTTCAGAAACAATATTGCAGTGTTTTTAAATAAGCAGTATTGGGAAATAGGTTCACAAAATCCGGTTTTGGGATACCCACGTAAATGTAGTGGTTGACCGCTGCATATTGTGGAGACATACTGGAAACAACACCCGGCGAAAGTCACGCACAGAGGTAAAAAAACACTTAAAAGTTGTTTGCAATCGAAACTGCAATCATCTTATGCAGTGATATATTTAATAAAGTTCCTAACTGCAACAATCGTACTGTACCATAAAAAACCCTGAGAACAGTGAAGTATACAACAGTAACACAGTGGACAAATCTGGCAATGTGACCAATTATGTCAGCTAGGTAAGTTGGCTACAACCACACGTGACTACCGATCTAAGTCTTCCATTTCAGCCAATTATTACCGATTCAGGTCTGGGAGACGATCGGCCAATGGGATACATGATTTTCACATACGTCTAAATACACTACTGGCCATTAAAAGTGCTACACCAAGAAGAAATGCAGATGATAAACGGGTATTCATTGAACAAATATATTGTACTAGAACTGACATGTGATAACATTTTCACGCAATGTGGGTGCATAGATCCTGAGAAATCAGTACCCAGAACAACCACCTCTGGCCGTAATAACGGCCTTGATACGCCTGGGCATTGAGTCAAACAGAGCTTGGATGGCGTGTACAGGTACAGCTGCCCATGCAGCTCCAACACGATACCACAGTTCATCAAGAGTAGTGACTGGCGTATTGTGACGGGGCAGTTGCTCGCCCGCCATTGACTAGACGTTTTCAGTTGGTGAGAGATCTGGATAATGTGCTGGCCAGGGCAGCAGTCGAACATTTTCTGTATCCAGAAAGGCCCGTACAGGACCTACAACATGCGGTCGTGCATTATCCTGCTGAAATGTAGGGTTTCGCAGGGATCGAATGAAGGGTAGAGCCACGGGTCGTAACACATTTGAAATGTAACATACACTGTTCAAAGTGCTGTCAATGCGAACAAGAGATGACCGAGACGTGTAACCAATGGCACCCCTTACCATCACGCCGGGTGATACGCCAGTATGGCGATGAAGAATACACGCTTCCAATGTGTGTTCACCGCGATGTCGCCAAACACGGATGCGAACATCGTGATGCTGTCAACAGAACCTGGATTCATTCGAAAAAATGCCGTTTTGCCATTTGTGCACCCAGGTTCGTCGTTGAGTACACCATCGCAGGCGCTCCTGTCTGTGACGCAGCGTAAAGGGTAACGGCAGCAATGGTCTCCGAGCTGATAGTCCATGCTGCTGCAAATGTCGTGGAACTGTTGGTGCAGATGGTTGTTGTCTTGCAAACGTCCCCATCTGTTGACTAAGGGATCGAGACGTGGCTGCACGATCCGTTACAGTCATGCGGATAAGATGCCTGTCATCTCGACTGGTAGTGATACGAGGCCGTTGGGATCCAGCACGGCGTTCCGTATTACCCTCCTGAACCCACCGATTCCAAATTCTGCTAACAGTCGACCAACGCGAGCAGCAATGTCGCGATACGATAAACTGCAATCGCGATAGGCTACAATCCGATCTTTATCAAAGTCGGAAACGTGATGATACGCATTTCTCCTCCTTACACGAGGCATCACAACAACGTTTCACCAGGCAACGCCGGTCAACTGCTGTTTGTGTATGAGAAATCGGTTGGAAACTTTCCTCATGTCAGCACGTTGTATGTGTCGCCACCGGCGCCAACCTTGTGTGAATGCTGTGAAAAGGTTATCATTTGCATATCACAGCATCTTCTTCCTGTCTGTTAAATTTCGCGTCTGTAGCACGTCATCTTCGTGGTGTAACAATTTTAATGACCAGTAATGTATATGAGTGGTATCTTATTGCCCCACATTGAAAAACTCATATAATCAAAACATGATATATTATTATTTACTTTAATTATACATTGTACATTTCTAAATTTATATTGCTATTATTTATTACACATTAAACAAACATCTACTGTACGTTCATTGCAAATGGGCATTCTATTTTTTTACAGATAATGTTTTGTTTTCTTGTCTTTACTTCTGCTACACATGAAACATCTTGAAGATTTTGATTGTTTCAGTGGTAGCCCATGTATTACGGTTTCTGTATTTAATTTTAAAATGATTTCTATATCATTCTGGAGTTTCAAAGGCAAGTTTTTAGATAAGTGACTGAGCATATGTGAGGGAGCTACTTGTAAGCCAAGTTATTTCAGAAACTTTTTTCTAGCCGGCTTATTCGTGTTTTCGGCCGTGTTAAATAACATAAATGAATTAATCTCTGGTTGGTCAAGTATGCCATAAAAATATCTCGATGGCCATCTTTGTGCCACTGAATAATAATGGACCATTTGTTCAAAAGTATCGACCTCACCCTTAGTGGAATTGTAAAAATAAATTATTTCAGGTTTATCCGTTTCTCCAGTCATTGTTTCTGTTGAATGCATTGTTGATATCAGTCTGCCTCCATAGCTGAATGATCAGCTTAGATGGCTGCCATGTGGAAGACTCATGTTCGATTCCCAGTAGTGCCAAGGGTTTTCCCTTGTTGGGAGGCCTGGTACGGGCCACACTCAGCCTCTCAGCCTCGTGATGCCAATCGAGGATCTACTTGACCGAGTAGCAACGGCTCCACCGTTTGGAAAGTCTGTAAAACGGCCAGGAGAGCGGTGTACTGACCACATGCCCCTCCGTGGCGCATCCGCATGACGCTACAAGGCAGAGGATGACACGGCGACCGGTAGACACCCCTTGGACCTTCCCAGTCTGGCGAGGAGTTCTCCTAATAGTTGGTATCAAAATAAAATATTTGGAACGTCTAGGTATGAAGGAGACCAATCTCGTATTTCTTGTGAATGCAAACTGATACTGTAATACCTTCATTTTCCCGTTTGGTAAGAATGAAGCAGGAATCTCCTTCTTGTTGTGGTGAAAAGTGCCAGCAGCTGAAAGTACGATTTTCTTACAGGTTTCATTCGCCGATGGGACTGAAGTAAAATAATTGTCCATTGTCAACTTTCTGTTTGTTCTAGAAACTGAAGTAAATTACTTTTTAACAAATTGACTGATTATAAGTTTACAGCTAGGAGCGTCTTTTTTTAGCAATGTATGGTAGTGCGCCAGCCATATAGAAAGTTCTGCTATCGCACATAGTATTGATTTTAATCCTGTACTGATCGTGATCGGATGTTATGTAAACCCTACATGTGCAATGTCCACGGAAACCTAACAGCTGCCTATCACCTGTGCAGTTTGCGTGAGGGACATAACTCTGGGTAAAATTGTCTATAAATGCTTCCCAAACTTTAGGAACTGGAGAAAAGTTGTTTTCTTTATTTCTTACAGTTTTGTCGTCGAAAGGAAGACATGAAAGTAAAAATTATTTAAATCGTGGTTCGCTTGTAGTAGCTGCATGTATTCTTGGCCCATCTTTAGAAAACATGTCCCTTATACAAAAGTAAGAATTTTTCTAACTCCGAGATGTAAAGGAGGCCAATTAATGCAATTACCTCATTGAGATCTGTGTCACATACATACCTTGTTTCTCGTCAGTAACTCAGTTTTTGTCTTCCGATTACTTGGTTTGTATGAACCACAATTTTTCCTACTATTTCTTCAGCAAATAAGACTTTCCATTTACATTTCTTGCTTGTCCACAAGCTCCAGACGTACTCAAAACTTCATTACGACAGTTTCGGTTGAAGGAAGTTCTAATGTACTCAATGTACACCATTGTGTCCAATAATAATGTTATTTTCTACGTAGTTTAATTCTTTCTCAGGTAGATTATCGTTAGATAATTGATCACAGTGTTCCAATAAAATTTCGAAACTATTCTCAACTTCACTCAAAATTTCGTCCTGCTCTGATTCAGATTCTGCTAACCATTGCTGAATAGTATTTTAGAAATCAGGATCTATTGGATATACTGTTCTTTTACTTGCCATAACTGGAAGATAAAGACTGCACTATAGTTTTTTTTACAATCATACATGTGTACAGAGGTGTTTGGCTACCCGACATACTTTTTCACACCTTCAAACTGGAACCATAGCACTGCACATGTGTTTGTCTACCTGTAAGCTTATAAGCTCGTGGGAGAACAGTTAGCAAACTAAGCACTACCAACATGACAAAAACTTCTGTGGAAGTAATATTGTCTGGGGTAACAGGTTTCCCTTGTATCCATTTGAGTGTTAAAAAATTAACACACTGTACTGAAATCCAGAGAGCTGCATGCATCTGTGTATGTCGCTTGAGTAAGAACAGACGGACGGCTTTGCTGGCACCCTGATTGCCAACAGCGCGGTGACTCATGAGGCTGTCCAGTCGAACGGAGCACATGACGCCAACTGTTAGTGACGTAGGCTGGCCTGCAGCTGTTCCTCAGCTGGCACTCACTGCGTTGCTAGGAAACGTGCGCTGTCATAGAGAGCGTGCGAATGCAGCAGTTGCGACTGCGAGTATGTATAGCAGCACTAGCGGAAAATTTTATGAATGAGTGACCGAGAGCACAAAACACCAATATCAGAAGCGCAAGGCCCGTTTTACGATACGGAAACAGAGACCGACAGTAGCGCTCCGAATGGCGTGGCAGTGAACTTCGACTGCGCGAAAATACCGGGCAATAATCTGTATTCTTCCTTTCCAAAATATGAGTACTAGATGATAATATTTTTCATTTATATTCCATGGTTAGCTTTGGTAGTCTGGTAATAAAGTATAGGCATATTTACTTGTAAAACCCAATACTGCAATTTCGGCCGTGTGGGTATCATCAGGTGGAAATTATGTTCCCGATTACGGCCTTCGTGTGTGTGGTGCATTCTATGAATTGCAAAGTAAATATGTTGCTGTTTTCCATAATACTGCGTGGGGTAAATGACTCCATATTTATAGAGAGTTTCGGGTGATTATCTACGGTTGTAAAATAATTTGGAAAAAGCATATTTGTGCCATCAGCTGTAACATTTTATATTTATTCTTTACCGGTTTCGATTGTTACAGTCATCTTTAAGGAGATGAACTTTCTACATCAATGGATCAGCTATGCATTTTCGCCATAACTGTGTTAAGACAATTATGACAGGTATATGACCTAAATTTTTATGGCTCATATGACAGAAATGTATGGTTGATCCATTGATATACAATGTTATTCTCCTTGAGGGTGACTGTAACAATCGAAAATGATAGAGAAGAAACATAACACTGTACAGCCGATGCCATAAATATGCTTTTTCCAGATTCTGTATTAGTTTTTGTTGCATAATAAACAGAAGCAACAGAAGCTGGCATCGTCGCTCTCTATTCTGTGGACTCATGTCTATCTCTTACTTATTACGCATCTATGTGTGAATTGCTCGATTTAATGCACTGTAAATATATTACTCATATTCTAAGTTTTTTTTCTCAACCGTTTTTCTTAGTGGGTACCGTAATTTTCATTGATCTGCTAAAATATAGGCTACTTTTTGTAGTACCAGTTAATAACGTGTGACTACATCTACGCCACTACTGTCGCATTATTAGCATTTGCAAGGAATGCTCTGGTCGCTGTGACTGCCAAAGCATACTCATCTGTATCTGCATCCATACCCTGCAAGTCACAGTGAAATACAGGGCGCTCAGTGACAAGAAGCAAAACCGTCCATAGTAGAATTATGTATTCATTGTGTGACAAGATGTAATAAAGCTGAATACCAATACTGTCAAAAATCTGTTGACATGGAATTCTCCATTAAATGTGAGAAAATACAGAAAACTGATGCAAACAAAAATAACGTGGAGTACGAGCAATATACTTACAATGCATTCAAATCGAGCAGTTCACACAGATTCGTCAACAATAACAGGTACACTAAGTCCACTGAAGACCATCCAACGAAAACGCTCTATTTTATATGAAACAAAAACAAATATGGAATTATTTACCCCACCCAATATTATGGATGAGGAGGAGAGTGCAATAAAAATACTAGCGACGTATTCACAGTGCAGTTCAAAGAGTGCAAAACACACGAGAAATAGCAATCAGAAGCACAATATGATGACAACAGATACCGACTATGAAACGAAAACGAACATGAACTAAAAATGAGTAAATAAGGAAGCAGGATGGTGGACTGATAAACTTACAGTGCTCCAAGCGGCCTGGCAAGGAACCAAGGTCATGTTACTAGAAGTCCCTGTATGAGTTTCTCCCCGTTGGCAGAGAGGGCCGTAGGTTCTAACTAGCATTCATTTAACAGTGTATCTTGGGAGTAGCGTGTGGGAATATTCAGTATTAGCAGAGAAACCCAGCACAGCCGAGGTATTTATTTACAGCTGAGCATATCACACAGTGTCTGAATCGTGTGTCGTACAATGATGTAATTTTGTAGGTACATTCAGCGGCATATGTGAATACTGTCTGCACACTGAGCTGCGAAATGAAGTTAGTAGCAACGAAGTAATACATTCAAACGTCATGCATGTTGCGGCATTTTTTCACGCATCTTTTTGTTTATGACGTCATACCTCCTAAACTGTACCGTACAACGACATAACGTTACATTCAGTGGTATATCCGCATTCTGCGTGCAAAATGTGTCACGATTACCGTGAGTAGTAAAGAAGTAATAAATTATAATGTCATGGATCATGCGATACTTTTACTGCTTTACAAATACACTAAGTATAGGCTACACACTTCTCACACTATATTTTCCATTTATGTTTCGTCACTGTATCACTTCGACTACTCACACATCAGTTTTTTTTCCACTTATTGCACTACTTTTTTGGTTCCTCTCTTCGTCACTGATAAGAAACTGACGCTCGAACCCAAGACGAGTCTTGCATTATATACCCCTACTAACGGGTAGACCCACCAATGGCGAATTCCAAAACATATAAAAAGGCTTCGAATATTCCACAATGTTCCAGAATATTTCACAACATTTAAGAGTGTTCTGGAATGTTAAACAGTGATCTGGGATGTTCCCGAACATGATGGAGTTTTCCCGAGTGTTCCAGACTTTTCCCGAGCATTCCAGAACATCCCGGATCATTCTGGAACATTTTGGATTGTTGTGAAAAGCTCTCGAATACTCTCTAATGTTCTGGAATGTTCTCGAATACTCTCGAATGTTGTGGAATGTTCTAGAAATTTCTAGATGGCGAAACTTCCCAGTCCTTATATCTTCAAAAGCACGCCCTTCAGGTGAAAACGGGAACCTTCTTCATGGATGGGGGTTAGAGGGCTACGACACGATGTAACTACATTGATCATACCGGGACTCGTTTCAGAGTTTTAACAGCACGTACTTTGTTCAGTTATATACTGATTACGATAATGAAAGTTGAAAATTTGCGGATGCCACCAGAATTTTATTACGTTTGTCTCAAAATCAGGAAACTAGATGCATTGTTAATTTTTTTAAGAGCCAGTCCAGCATCAAAGTTTGCACAAAGATCGCGGAATCTAATCATCACTCATCGAGCAACATCTACCGGGTGATCAAAAAGTCGGAATATATTTGAAAACTTAATAAACCACGGAATAATGTAGACAGAGTGGTAAAAATTGACACACATCCTTGGAATGACATGGAGTTTTATTAGAACCAAATAAAAAAAAACCAATTTCACAAAATGTCCGACAGATGCGCGTCGTTTGATGATGATCGTGTGCTGAGCCGCCACTTACGTCATGCTTGGCCTCCCAGGTCCCCAGACCTCAGTCCGTGCGATTATTGGCTTTGGGGTTACCTGAAGTCGCAAGTGTATTGTGATCGACCGACATCTCTAGGGATGCTGAAAGACAACATCCGACGCCAATGCCTCACCATAACTCCGGACATGCTTTACAGTGCTGTTCACAACATTATTCCTCGACTACAGCTATTATTGAGGAATGATGGTGGACGTATTGAGCACTTCCTGTAAAGAACATCATCTTTGCTTTGTCTTACTTTGTTATGCTAATTATTGCTATTCTGATTAGATGAAGCTCAATATGTCGGACATTTTTTGAACTTTTGTATTTTTTTGGTTCTAGTAAAACCCCATGTCATTCCAAGCATGTGTGTCAATTTGTACCTCTCTATCTACATTACTCTGTGATTTGTTCAGTTTTCCAATTTATACTGACTTTTTGATCACCCGGTATATCACAACGGTCACCACACGAGTCTGTCGACATGTAGAAACGGCAAAAGAATGTTTCCGAGGCAGTTTTAGCTATGAGTTTACGCTTGTGGTAAATAATGCAACATCCTCTATACATACATAATGCCGCTCGAAATACTAGCCACAGACTGTGTTTACAAACATTTTCGGAGACAGGTTTAAACTCTAATTCACTTTTAAGTACACAGTACTAGAACCTGTAACGCTCACGTACCGTCAATATGAATGTTAGTCACGAACTGCGTGATGAACTACGTTTGTGCACACTGAAAGCGTGTTACAGACTGCCTAAGTGAGCGAGCCTTTAGTATCGCGCCTGCCCGCCTAGGGCGCGCTCATGAGTGCTCGGCTCAGCCCACCAATGATAAATAACATTAAATAAAACATTGAATTAGTTTTGGAGTCTGGAATTAGAGCCATTGAAATCATAATTAGTAAGCCAGAAGTGTGGATAAAGTCATCAGCGTAGGTAGAACTCTACACAAATATTTAAACAGCAAACATACAGGGTGTTTCAAAAATGACCAGTATATTTGAAATGGCAATAAAAACTAAACGAGCAGCGATAGAAATACACCGTTTGTTGCAATATGCTTGGGACAACAGTACATTTTCAGGCGGACAAACTTCCGAAATTACAGTAGCTACAATTTTCAACAACAGATGGTACTGCAAGTGATGTGAAAGATATAGAAGACAACGCAGTCTGTGGGTGCGCCATTCTGTACGTCGTCTTTCTGCTGTAAGCGTGTGCTGTTCACAACGTGCAAGCGTGCTGTAGACAACATGGTTTATTCCTTAGAACAGAGGATTTTTCTGGTGCTGGAATTCCACCGCCTAGAACACAGTGTTGTTGCAACAAGACGAAGTTTTCAACGGAGGTTTAATGTAACCAAAGGACCGAAAAGTGATACAATAAAGGATCTGTTTGAAAAATTTCAACGGACTGGGTACGTGACGGATGAACGTGCTGGATAGGTAGGGCGACTGCGTATGGCAACCACAGAGGGCAACGCGCAGCTAGTGCAGCAGGTGATCCAATAGCAGCCTCGGGTTTCCGTTCGCTGTGTTGCAGCTGCGGTCCAAATGACGCCAACGTCCACGTATCGTCTCATGCGCCAGAGTTTACACCCCTATCCATACAAAATTCAAACGCGGCAACCCCTCAGCGCCGCTACCATTGCTGCACGAGAGACATTCGCTAACGATATAGTGCACAGGATTGATGACGGCGATATGCATGTGGGCAGCATTTGTTTTACTGACGAAGCTTATTTTTACCTGGACAGCTTCGTCAATAAACAGAACTGGCGCATATGGGGAACCGAAAAGCCCCATGTTGCAGTCCCATCGTCCCTGCATCCTCAAAAAGTACTGGTCTGGGCCGCCATTTCTTCCAAAGGAATCATTGGCCCATTTTTCAGATCCGAAACGATTACTGCATCACGCTATCTGGACATTCTTTGTGAATTTGTGGCGGTACAAACTGCCTTAGACGACACTGCGAACACCTCGTGGCTTATGCAAGATGGTGCCCGGCCACATCGCACGGCCGACGTCTTTAATTTCCTGAATGAATATTTCGATGATCGTGTGATTGCTTTGGGCTATCCGAAACATACAGGAGGCGGCGTGGATTGGCCTCCCTATTCGCCAGACGTGAACCCCTGTGACTTCTTTCTGTGGGGACACTTGAAAGACCAGGTGTACCGCCAGAATCCAGAAACAATTGAACAGCTGAAGCAGTACATCTCATCTGCATGTGAAGCCATTCCACCAGACACGTTGTCAAAGGTTTCGGGTAATTTCATTCAGAGACTACGCCATATTATTGCTACACATGGTGGATATGTGGAAAATATCGTACTATAGAGTTTCCCAGACCGCAGCGCCATCTGTTGTTGAAAATTGTAACTACTGTAATTTCGAAAGTTTGTCTGCCTGAAAATGTACTGTTGTCCCAAGCATATTGCAACAAACGGTGTATTTCTATCGCTGCTCGTTTAGTTTTTATTGCCGTTTCAAATATACCGGTCATTTTTGAAACACCCTGTAAATCATAAAAGAAAGTGCGATTGGTGGCAACGCTATGGCCGGTATTACACTATCAAATTTCTTTGTCGAATATATTTGTCCAATATCTTTGTCAAAGATATTTGATGGTGTAATAGGGAACTTTGTCAAATGTCGTCCAATATTTGATCAAATTTAGGGCCTCGCTGTAGATTTGATCAAAGAAGTCGCTTGTCTTCTGTTCACTGCACTGTGACATGTTACCACATGGAGCGCTAGCATCACTGCGTTCTGTCATCTGTAGTGTTTTTATAAACATTGCGGATAAAGACAATTGGTGTGTGCCGACAACTACAAAATTAATGTAGATGTATGAAGCTGAAGAGGCGCTTTACAACGTGAGGCCCGCTGAATACAAAAATAGATTAAGAAGATTGGAGACCCGACCTAACCTAACCTAACCTAACCTAACCCTCTCCTGTAGCAAGGAATCGGAGTGTTACAGTGAGACTGTCTTCTGCAGATGTAGCAGTTCTTAAGTGAATATTGTGCTTTGTGATATGAGGATACACTTCGCTGAGCACATACAGAAATGTATGCTCACCCATTCTTAAGTAATTGATGTACGACTTGACGTCCTTCATTATTAGCTCACGTAATAAGTGTGTCGTCGTAAAACCCACGGCTTCACCCCGGTATGTTTCCTTTTCCCCCGGCCCCCCGCTTCTCTTCCGCATATGCACACAGTGCAATTGTGGTACATGCAACTACTGCGGTTAATAAGAAGTTGTTGTCAGCCATCTTGAACTTTGACGAAAAATATGATGACAGTGTAATACCCCTTCTAGCGCTACGTCAAAGATCTTTGTCAAATATATTTGACGGAATATTTGATCAAATCTTTGACAAAGAAATTTGATAGTGTAATACCGGCGTAACGAGTGAATCACAGCTTTCTTTAGAACGACTCGCACGTTCTCATGCTCCTCCGATCTTCTGTCGTTTGTAACTCGCAGCAGTGCGAGCCTTTATGCACTGCATGATAAAATATAATAAGTTGTGGCTTGAAGTGGGACATAAATGCCACAAGTGCCCTTAATAGTGGGATTTAAAATAACAATAAAAGGATTAGGTACAGTAGCTGCTGCAATGCAATCAAAGTACGCCATAATTGCTTTTATTTTCACTAAATTGTTTTATTGTTGACTGTAACTAAATTTCTGGTAGTTTCTGAATCACTTATTATGAGGTGTCTGAACCAAAGCAGTTAACATCTTTCCATCACACACGAAGATAAAAAATAAGATAGTATAGGGGAAGCTGGAGCAGAACGGAACTCTGCGTTTATTTTGGCTGCAAAGTGGTGCACTCTCGAATCGCTTTCAGAAACTATTATCAAAGTGGCAAGGATGGAAGAAGCACTTGTTTCGAATTTGTTTCTGATATTGGTGCCTGTAATGTGTTTGCGTTAGTTTTTTCCTGTGCATACTGCAATATTAGTAACTTTTTACCTGCAAGGTAAGCAAAAACGTTTTATCTACTACTTTTCTCTTTCTTAAAATCTCAAAGCGGATGCTAGGCCCTTTTAGTGTATTTAGAGGATTTTTATTTTTCACTGTGACTTGTGGGTTCTGAACTGTATCTAACCAAATAGGACGCGGCAGAACGTACCGAGGTTCCGTTCTGCCCCACCTAGCGTACCATTCACTCCTAGTGTTTACTTTTTAGTACTTACGTTTATTCAAACATTTCTACAGGTTTAATACATTACTATATTTTAGGTTTTTCGTTTTGTTGCTAGTGAAGATTCTTTTTTCATAAATGGTTGGAAAATACGATCTCAAAACTAGTCTTCAACGTTTTTCTACAGAAAATACGGAAGAGGCAGTGACCTGATGTGAAAAAGTAAATAAAATTGATTTAGCCAGTACTCAGTTTAACGTTCCTAAACCAACTCTTCAGAGAGCAATCCAGAATAACCTCAAAATGAGACTTTTCAAAGTGATATGCCAAAGGGGATATTTTGTCGTGTTTTCTGGAATGAGCAACAGTTAAGAGCTTGTCGGTTATTTAAAAGATGTGGATGGAAGATTGTTTCGATTAACAATGAAGGAGTTCAGAAAGTTAGTTTTTCAGTTTGCAGAGAAAAAGAAACTGAAGCATCCATTTAATAAGGGCGGGTGAAGACTGGATGACACAGTTTCCTTCGAGGCATCTAACATACTGCCACTTGTAAACTGATATGATAACTGTATTGTGTACTTGTAAATTTTTAGAAAATATGTTTAAATTTAAAAATGGACCTTGTAAGGAAATGTAAATTAGTAACATCTCTTCCAGGCCTGGGGTACAACGGACTAATTGTCAGCCTTTTTTTTTAATAATTTTATAGTGATCACCTGTGCGCCTTTCAATCTGATTTCTTTGTTTCACTGTTTAAAGTATATATTAAATGTCATATAATTTTTTTTGTGGCTTTTTCTTTGCCATTTTAATTGAACTGTGCCCTGCACCGGGTTCCCCTGCCCATTCTATTAATGTATACCTGAAAGCTACTTTTCCTGGTGTCAGTTATTGCTTTGACACAAATAGAACATTAGCAGATTTATTTTTACTTGATGGCAATAATGTATTTTATTACTACAGCAGAGTTGGCGAGGGCAACTGCAGTGGGCTTGGCGCGATTGCTTGGCTTTGCTACTCAACCAACCTTGCAACACGATTTTGTATTAAAGTCTTCTACATCTACATCTACATGCATGCTCCGCAAGCCACCATACCTTGCATGGCAGATGGTACCTTTTACCTCTGCTAGTCATTTTTTTTCCTGTTCCACTCGCAAACAGAGCGTGGGAGAAACGACTGTCTGTATGCCTCCGCGGGAGCCCAAATTTCTATCTTACCTTCTTGGTTCTTACGCGAAATGTACGTCGACGGCAGTAGAATCATTTTACAGTCACTTTCAAATGTCGGCTCTCTAAATATTCCCCAATAGTTTTCGTGAAAAGAACATTCTCTCTTCCCCCCCTTTCCAAATAATGCTGGACAAATAGGGAGTATCATGACGAATACAGGGATTAGCGACTACAAGGCAGTTGCTGCTAGACTGAATACCGCAACACCCACAACCATCAAAAAGGAACGCAAAGTAAATCTATTTAAAAAAAGCTGATAAAAATGCTCTTAACGCCTTTTTAAGAGACAGTCTGCACTCCTTCCGATCTGATTATGTAAGCGTAGAAAAGTTGTGAAATGATTTCAAAGAGACAGTATCGACGGCAGTTGAGAGATATATACCGCATAAATTAATAAGTGATGGTACTGATCCCCCATGGTACTCAAAACGGGTCAGATCGCTGTTGCAGAAGCAACGAAAACAGCATGTCAAATTTAAAAGAACGCAAATTCCCGAAGATTGGCAAAGTTTTACAGAAGTTCGAAATATAGCACGCGCTTCAATGCGAGATGTTTTTAATAATTTCCACAACGGAATCTGGCAGAAAACCCAAAGAGATTCTGGTCATATATAAAGCACACCACTGGCAGACGCAATCAATACCTTCACTGCGCTATAACAACGGTGAAGTCACTGATGACAGTGCCACCAAAGCAGAGTTATTAAACACGGTTTTCCGAAACTCCTTCACCAAAGAAGACGAAGTAAATATTCCCGAATTCCAATCAAGAACAACGGCGAAAATGAGAAACATAGAAGTAGATATCCTCGGTGTAGCAAAGCAGCTTAAATCACTTAACAAAGGCAAGGCTTCTGGTCCAGATGGTATACCACTCAGGTTCCTTTCAGAGTATGCAGATGCAATAGCTCCATATTTAGCAATTATATACAACTGCTCGCTCACAGAAAGTTCCATACCTAAAGACTGGAAAGTTGCTCAAGTCACATCAATGCCCAAAAAGGGAAGTAGGAGTAATCCGCTGAATTACAGGCCCACATCACTAACGTAGATTTGCAGTAGGGTTTTGGAACATATACTGTATTCGAACATTATGAAGCACCTCGAAGAAAACGATTTATTGACACATAGTCAGCACGGATTCAGAAAATATCGTTCTTGTGGAACACAACTAGCTTTTTATACTCATGAAGTAATGAGTGCTATCGATAGGGGTGTCAAATTGACTCCATATTTTTAGATTTTCAGAAGGCTTACGATACCGTACCAAACTGTGTGCCTATGGAATATCGTCTCAGTTGCGCGACTGGATTTGTGATTTCCTGTCAGAAAGTTCACAGTTCGTAGTAATAGACGGAAAGTCATCGACTAAATAAGAAGTAATATCCGGCGCTCCCCAAGGAGGCGTTATAGGCCCTCTATTATTCCTGATCTATATTAACGACATAGGAGACAATGTGAGTAGCCCTCTTAGATTATTCGCAGATGATGATGTCATTTACCGTATTGTGAAGTCATCACATGACCAAAACTAATTGCAAAATGATTTAGATAATATATCCGTGTGGTGCGTAAAGTGGCAATTGACCCTGAATAAAGAAAAGTGTGAAGTTATTCACACGAATACTAAAAGAAATCCGCTATATTTCGATTGCGCGATAAGGTACACAAATCTGAAGGGTGCAAATTCAACTAAATACTTAGGGATTATAATTACAAGTAACCTAAGATGGAACGACCACATACATAATGTTGTAGGTAGAGCAAACCAAAGACTGCGATTCATTGGCAGAACACTTAGAAGATGCAACAGATCTAATAAAGATACTGCTTACTCTACACTTGTCTGCCCTATTCTGAAGTATTGCTGTGCGATGTGGGATCGGTGTCAGGTGGGACTGACGGGTGACATCGAAAAAGTTCGAAGAAGGGCAGCTTGTTTTGAATTATCGCGAAATAGGGGAGATAGTGCCACAGACATGATACGTGAATTGGAATGGCAATCATTAAAACAAAGGCTTTTTCGTTGTGACGGGATCTTCTCGTGAAATTTCAATCACCAGTTTTCTCCTCCGATTGCGAAAACATTCTGTTGGCACCCACCTACATAGGGAGAAATGATCTTCACGATAAAATAAGAGAAATCGGGGCTCGCACAGAAAAATTTAAGTGCTCGTTTTTGCAGCGCGCCGTTCGAGAGTGGAACGGTAGAGAGACAGCTTGAAGGTGGTTCATTGAACCCTCTGCCAGGCACTTAAGCGTGAATAGCAAAGTAATCACGCTGATGTACATGTAGAACAACTGCGCCAGACACTTCTTGTCTTATATAGGCGTTGCCGATTGCAGCGCGGTATTATGACTGTTTACATATCTCTGTATTTGAATACGTATGCCCTTACCTGTTTCTTTGGCGCTACAGTGTATAATCTTAAAACTTATCTTCTTTGAAAATTTGACTGTTGTAATTTCTTTCGTTACGTTGAATTCCATGAATGTGGGCAACAAGACTTGATCTTCCAGATTGAAGCGACAACCAACGATACTAATTTACATTAAAACATTGTGGGAAGAGGTGAGTTAAACGTTGCAACAACGTCGACGAGACTGAAACATATTATGTATATGAATGCAATAACGTATACACAGTGAAAAACTAAAAATTGTGACGAATAAAACAAAAACTGCCATATCGAAAGCCACAGCAGATTTTTCTCTGAATGAAATGCCATTGACAGCAAAATGAGGGGTGATGAGATGTGACCAGAGATATGGTGGCCACGTATACCCCCTTGCGGGGGGCCGTTTCGATGAACAACGGCTGTTCGTTCGTAAAATTTCAAGGCTTTCCACGTCATGCCTGAGCACATGCTACGTCTGGCGTTCTGACTCGCACCAGTGAAAGTCGATCGAGAGTGTAAGTTAACGTACAAAGTAACACGCTGAACTTTGAGCATCAAGCTTTGAAAGGGTACAGTACCGCCCGACATTGAAAATAGGTACAACATACTTCATTATTCTTGTCTGAACAACATTTTTTTCTAATAATAACTCAATTTCAATTAATACAGCGAAGCCGGATACCAGTGTGGGAAAGAATGACAATTTATTTATTTAATTGATCACATGTGCACTCCCACAAAATAAATCCCTACATCCAGCTTGGTGAGATCTGTGAAATGAATGAATGTATGGTCGTCGGCTAACCGCAGATAGTGAATGTGAATATATGATCATCTTTGAGACGATCCTTTGGCCACCTTTGGTGGAACCAAAGAGATGAAACTTACTGGAGCTTTGAGCGCCTGAAATGTGGCTGACCAATACGGTAGCAAGGTGCTCCCCCACTTCGACAGAGGTGCGAGAGGACCTGAAGAACGGCCATGTTTCTGCACTCTGCCGCTGGATCTTGTGCTGTTAAGACCTGTCTTAGTTGTGCTCTGTAAAGACAAAAGAGTGGAGACATGGTATGCATGTGGAATATTTAAGAGTAGTTTGAAATAATAATTTCTCTATTTCAGGAACTTTTGTGGGGAGAATTAAATGTCAGGCAGGTAATATTAATGGGATCGTAGTAATCTTTGGAAGTGACCAACGGTCACAATGAAACCACGTGTAGCAATAAGTTGAAATACTTCCGTGTGCTTAAGTTAAGCTGAAATACTAGCGTGTGTACTATAAGTTGAAATATTTAAGAAATAGCGTGTGCAGGACTTGAAATTAGAGGCGAGTACTTCCACGTGGTGAGTACTGTGTGAGTCTCAATCTGTGTATGAGACAAAGGATCAAGAGAAGTACTCGTCCATGGTATCAGTTGAGGACTCGTGTGTGTGATGAATATGTTCTTAATATTACTTTGCGAGATATGTTTCTGTGTGACACTTCATTCAAACTATAACACTCTGAGAGGGAAACAAGGTGAGTCAGCCGTCTATCCAGCAACGCCACTTGGCTTGCATTGCACAGGAAGACGTGCATATATCTCCAGAGTTCATAGTAGGAAAGTGGAATTACGAAGTGGGGCAGTGTCGTGTGAAACTGGGATAAATATTAATTGAAGTGGGAAAGCTGAAAGTGATAATGTTGTGACTATTCCCTGTCTAGTATTTCATGTTGTAGTGTGGTGTATGTCATGTAATTTAAGTATGTGTGGTTTGCATGGGATAGTAGCAAGATAGTTTGAGAGGTAGTGGGTTATGCATGTTCCTTTTGTACCGCTCGGTCTGGAGGAAAGTTTCGTGATGATGGTTGTGAGAGTCGAAGTGTGAGATATAGCAAAAAAAAAAAAAGAATCCACCATCCTATCCAGAAAGTGCACTGTAGCGTTAAATAATTACGAGACCATAAGATAGAGATTCACCAATGTAAAACCATGCCCACTGGGCGGAATTTCTCGTGTGTTATTGTTGTAGGTTATAGAATTTGTGTGTTTAGGTTATAGAATTTATCGGAATAAATAAGATAGTGAAAAGAAAAAGATTGGTGGCCTTTTCCTTCGAATCGTATGTTGTCATGATATCCAGTATTTATAATGTGTGCGCCACTCATATTCAGTGCGATGGCCACGTGTTGATAAAAGCCGTAAAATAAAAAGGAAAGAAAATGTGGTATTGCCAGTGCGTAGTGAACAGTCAGAGTTCTGTAAATTACTGATAGTCAGATGCGTGTTTCCGTTGCGTATTATTCATACAGGAGGATAATTTGTAACTAAATTGTGAGTACGAGAGTTCATGTTACTCGATAAATATGAATGAATCCACTCGCTTGGCAGACCAGTCATCTTGCAGGCCTGACTGCTTGATGCCACAGTATGAGAGAGGCACGTCGGTGCCTCTCAGCTTCACTGGATCTACAAATGCAGCAGCTGGGTTAATTATATGCAAAATGAAAGCTTTAACTTCCATTACATTTTTACGTTGAGTACCTACCATTGCTATTGACTAATTTTCTTCTCTTTTTCCTCAAGGTTGTCAAACATACTAGTCATGAAATAAAAAAGTAGATAAGAATCTGTGTGTCGGGTTACTGAAAGCGTGTCATTGTAACTGATTACAATAACAATAATTGACTGCCAAAAATAAACATAATCGGCAGATTTATGATTTTAAAATTTCGTAAATGTTGATTTTGTCGGGTCTAAGCCCCAATTTACACAGAAATCGCTGGTACGGATGCATGGCGGCGGCGAGTCAGGGACTTGGTGCGTACGCCACGTGAGCAGTTCACACTGACATGGCGCTGTCAAATGTACGCGGGACGGTCATGCTGCGAATGGATCTTCATAAGACGAAGATATTGATGCATTGGATGTTTTGTAGCTCGTAAACTTGAGCACCGAGGATGATATTGGAAATATACGTTTGGTGGAAAAGGGAAAGAAGTACGGCACTTTCGACGTAATGAACGAACTTTTTTACAGAATGTCTCAAAAATGTTTCTATGTTGCATTAGACACAGTGAATGACAGCACTGAGACAAGGGCAACGAAACTGGAATGTTCTAATCATTATTCATATTTTTATATGATTTTCATTTAAATGTAATACTTAATATTGGTGATTTAGTGACAGATGTTCAGAATATTTGGACACTTTCCCAAAATCATCGTCTGTAAATATTTCACTGCTGCAGCCCACAAATTTCTCGTTATAGAGCAAAGTATCCTACCTTGCGACACAGATTTTGACCTTATAGAGAGGAACGAAACATCCTTTCATCCAGACAGCTGAATTCCGGTCATCGCCAATGCCAAAGACAATGGATTCCGTCTGTGCAAGCTGGAACCAGAGGATTTCAGCGATCTCAGCGCACTAGACCACGGATTGGTCAGAGACTCTGTAAAGTTCTCATTTGTTTTCTGCTATAGTAAATAATTCACCTTTACTGCATTGGGGCAAGGATGAATGAGAGCACTGTGTGAGCAGTGAATAAGGTCCTTGACTTTGTATTTAATTTTATCTGTGGTTGACTTGCTAGTCAGTTGTGCAGCGCTGCGACATTCTTGATTGAGACTCAGTAACGAGTAGTTGAGTTTTTCAGAGAAAAAGATTTGTTATTTGTGAATCTAGGAGAAACTATATGGAATACTTTATGATGGAGATGAGAACTCATTTAATACTTTCTTGTTATTGATATTGATGGAGAAGATTTTGAAGGAATTTTAAAGGTATATTTGTAGTTTCTTTGTAGAGAGAATTTTGTAATTGGTAGAGTCTTCTTGTGTCATGCAGTCTTTTTGTCAATAATCACAGTTGGATTTCTCATAAACGATTTTCTTTGAAGTAAAACCAACCTCCATTATTCACAGTGGAGTTTTAAGTATTCTGTCGTGTGTGCATTGTACCTTACGCCACACGCAGTGACAGATTGTTTCTGATAAGCAAAAAAAATTCATAGTAGATAATTTATCTTTAGCTGCTGCATACGCTTACTTGTATTTGCTTTCGAGAACGTCAGTACACCAGTCACAAAACAGCATGCTGAGCAATTGGTAAGTCATTTTTACTTCAGGACAGATATCACCATGTATTCTTGAGCAAACAGTGTGTAGTCGGGATTGTCAGGTATCGTGCTTGTAAGCAGATTAATTTTCAGTGAATAATATTGGTAATTTCAAACAGTCATTTTCTTAGTAATTTATTTTTTGTGGACATTCCAAGCCAAAAATTGCACTACATATGACGCAACGTTCGTAATGTACTTCGGTACTGAGTTTTAGTTATATAGTTTTCAGAGAGCACACAGTTTCTTTTGTCATTTAACAAATTAATAGGTTCATTTTCTTTACTAGTAATTTTGCATTTCATGAACTTTGAGGTTTTATTTCGAAGCAACACACAGGGCCAACCAAAAGTCAGTTTTGATCAGCAATTGAATACGTTATTTAAAGTACACGTTACATGAGGAGAAAGTTTTTGAAATCATACAGGGTGAAAAGTATTTAAACCGACAAACTCTGGGAGGCTGTACGGAACATCAAAACAAATATTTTTCCTTAATGTCATTTTTTCCTATGAGGATTATTTAAACTGGTGGAGGACGTATTACGCTTTTCACTTGTTAGAGGCCGTAGTACGATCTTCAGTTGTTAGAGGGCATATTACGCTCTTCAGTTGTAGACAACTGCTGTCACCAGTGTAGTAGTCCATTGTCTCTGTTTACTAATGAAGCGATACACCGGGAGTGAGCTCACTGACATGCTTGGTGCGTACTACGTAGCGCACCACAACGGACGAGCTGCGCAGCGGGTTTATCAACAACAATATCCTAATCGCCGTATCCCGCATCATGCGACCTTTGCTGCTGTGTACCAACGTCTGTGTGAGACCGGGTCATTTAGCAGATTACCTGGACAGGGACGCCGTCGCACGGTAAGAACGCTGCAATTCGAGGAAGCTGTCTTGCAGCATGTGGTGCAGGATCCTTCAATCAGCACTCGTGTAAAAAACAGTCCTTCGAGAGCAAGTTTTACGTCCATTTCACTTAAAGCGTGTCCACAACCCGGAACCAGTTGGTTATCCACCGAGAGCACAGTTTTCGCAGTGGTACCTGGGACACTGTGAAATGCATCCTACATTATATCCTCTGTGTTGTTTACCGATGAAGCAACGTTCGGGCATGATCGAGTCTTCAACATGCACAATTCGCATGTTTGGAGTGAGGATAACCCACATGCCACAGTTACTAGCGCTCATCAAGTGCGGTTCTTCGTTAATGTGTGGGTCGGAGTTGCCATGGCCTGCTCGATCCCCAGATATGTCCCCTCTGGAGTTTTTTGTTGGTTTAATTAATTTGTCGCCAGAGAAATCTTCCTCTACCGGATTAAATACTCCTCATAGGAAAAAATGACATTAGGAGAAAAGTATTTGTTTTGATGTCCCATACAACCTCCCAGAGTTTGTCGGTTTAAATACTTTTCACCCTGTATATTCAATTTTTTCACATACGGGCAATTTTGTATAGAGAGCTTACAGCTCATTCAAAGCAACTGAGTATGTCTGGCTACGCATTTCATCTGACAACCCTACTAGACTATTGAAAGGAAAAGTAACACTCAGCAACCGTGGATCTGTCGAAGTATTACAAAGAAACTGGGAGGTAGTGGGGAAAGAAATCTGCAGCTAGATATCATTACAGTTTCCACTACCTTGTGTGACAAAATTCTGCCTGTAAAAAGTGCCAAAATAAGGCGTTACGTGACATGTGACACCATATCACAGCTGAAAACCAGAATTTCTATGAGCAGGTGCCAAGAGAATAGTGGATTTCCACGATTGAATTGGATCTTAGAGGCAAACAGCTGAATGAATCAAAGTGAAAAAGAATCATATTGTGAGATTACTAGCGATAAGCCTAAAATATAAATTAATTATGAAAAGGAAGGTGGGGCTGAGCGTGTTGTTGCTGCCGAGTCGCCGCGAGGGAGCAAAATCTGGTGTGTGAGAAACCTCGTGCCTGAGCTGAATAACTGGGGTGAAAGGAATGGAAAGGAAACAGGATGGAAAAGAGAGAGGGAGGAAATACGGGCTTCCACTTGCACAGGGCATTGCGGAAATGCAACGGTGAGAGTTGAAAATTTGTGCCGCACCGGTTCTCGAACTCGGTTGCTCTGCTTCTCTGTGACGATTGCCTGAAGGCACACCCAGGTTCCCAGCTTCCCTTTCGTTGCACCGCAACGACCACCGCCCGTTAACCCCGTGCTGGCAGGTTTCTGATTCCCGTAGGAGTTCGGATGTTGGTTGTACATCCGCACTGAAACTTTTTCATCGAACTGGCGTCACACCCATAGAATGTCTGACAGAATAGACATCACTTATTGAGCCGTGGCGGCTGGCGCTAGGGTGTTCTACACTCCTGGAAATGGAGAAAAGAACACATTGACACCGGTGTGTCAGACCCACCATACTTGCTCCGGACACTGCGAGAGGGCTGTACAAGCAATGATCACACGCACGGCACAGCGGACACACCAGGAACCGCGGTGTTGGCCGTCGAATGGCGCTAGCTGCGCAGCATTTGTGCACCGCCGCCGTCAGTGTCAGCCAGTTTGCCGTGGCATACGGAGCTCCATCGCAGTCTTTAACACTGGTAGCATGCCGCGACAGCGTGGACGTGAACCGTATGTGCAGTTGACGGACTTTGAGCGAGGGCGTATAGTGGGCATGCGGGAGGCCGGGTGGACGTACCGCCGAATTGCTCAACACGTGGGGCGTGAGGTCTCCACAGTACATCGATGTTGTCCACAGTGGTCGGCGGAAGGTGCACGTGCCCGTCGACCTGGGACCGGACCGCAGCGACGCACGGATGCACGCCAGGACCGTAGGATCCTACGCAGTGCCGTAGGGGACCGCACCGCCACTTCCCAGCAAATTAGGGACACTGTTGCTCCTGGGGTATCGGCGAGGACCATTCGCAACCGTCTCCATGAAGCTGGGCTACGGTCCCGCACACCGTTAGGCCGTCTTTCGCTCACGCCCCAACATCGTGCAGCCCGCCTCCAGTGGTGTCGCGACAGGCGTGAATGGAGGGACGAATGGAGACGTGTCGTCTTCAGCGATGAGAGTCGCTTCTGCCTTGGTGCCAATGATGGTCGTATGCGTGTTTGGCGCCGTGCAGGTGAGCGCCACAATCAGGACTGCATACGACCGAGGCACACAGGGCCAACACCCGGCATCATGGTGTGGGGAGCGATCTCCTACACTGGCCGTACACCACTGGTGATCGTCGAGGGGACACTGAATAGTGCACGGTACATCCAAACCGTCATCGAACCCATCGTTCTACCATTCCTAGACCGGCAAGGGAACTTGCTGTTCCAACAGGACAATGCACGTCCGCATGTATCCCGTGCCACCCAACGTGCTCTAGAAGGTGTAAGTCAACTACCCTGGCCAGCAAGATCTCCGGATCTGTCCTCCATTGAACATGTTTGGGACTGGATGAAGCGTCGTCTCACGCGGTCTGCACGTCCAGCACGAACGCTGGTCCAACTGAGGTGCCAGGTGGAAATGGCATGGCAAGCCGTTCCACAGGACTACATCCAGCATCTCTACGATCGTCTCCATGGGAGAATAGCAGCCTGCATTGCTGCGAAAGGTGGATATACACTGTACTAGTGCCGACATTGTGCATGCTCTGTTGCCTGTGTCTATGTGCCTGTGGTTCTGTCAGTGTAATCATGTGATGTATCTGACCCCAGGAATGTGTCAATAAAGTTTCCCCTTCCTGGGACAATGAATTCACGGTGTTCTTATTTCAATTTCCAGCAGTGTATTTGCATCGCTGATATCGGTATTCGGCTGTCTTGCTATCTTTGACTGCTTCCCCCCCCCCCCCCCCCCCCCCCCGGCGGTTTTTCGGGTGAACGTGTGACGGGGAGTCTCGGGTCGGCGTTCAGCGAGCCAACTTACAAGACGGCGTCCCTCACCGTGCTGCATGGACCTCGCCTTACTCACCGGCCCTTGTCTTTTGTCGCGCCGGATGTAGCCTGCCGATCATTGGTCGCCTTGACGTGCAAAGCTGTGGTGGGTTCGTCGTCTCACGCTGAACAGCTTCTCACAAGGGAACCTCCCCATCACACCACCCCTCAGATTTAGTTATAAGTTGGCACAGTGTATAGGCCTTGAAAAACTGAACACAGATCAATCGAGAAAACAGGAAGAAGTTGTGTGGAACTATGGCAAAAATAAGCAAAATATACAAACTTAGTAGTCCATGTGCAAGATAGGCAACATCAAGGATAGTTTCAGCTCAGGAGCGCCGTGGTCCCGTGGTTAACGTGAACAGCGGCGGAACGCGAGGTCCTTGGTTCAAGTCTTCCCTCGAGTGAAAAGTTTAATTTTTTATTTTCAGAGAATGATTATCTGTCCGTCCGTCCGCTATATTTACTGTATTCATATTGCCCACGGAATACATCTCACGTATTTAATGCACTCTCGTCCAATGTAGCGAACAGTCAGCTGCCAGCCAGGGAGCCTCGTTAGCAGGAATATTCTCTCTTCCGTGCGCTGTAGTCGACTGACGTCGTGTGTTTCGATATTTGTTTAGGTGTAGCGTCCCCATACTACGGCGTAGTTACCTCGCATCGGACGGACGGACGGACAGATAATAATTTTCTGAAAAAAAATTAGACTTTTCACTCGAGAGGAGACTTGAACCAAGGACCTCCCGTTCCGTAGCTACTCACGCTAACCACGGGACCACGGCGCTCCTAAGCTGAAACTATCCTTCATGTTGCCTATCTTGCTCATGGACTACTCAGTTTGTATATTTTGCTTATTTTTTTTCATAGTTCCACACAACTTCTTCCTGCTTTCTCGATAGATCTGTGTTCAGTTTTTCAAGGCCTATCCACTGTGCCAACTTATAACTAAATCTGAGGGGGGTGCGATGGGGAGGTTCCCTTGTCAGCTCGTAATTTGCAAGCTCCAAGATACGTAAGACTTTTGTTCTGTGTTTAACTAAGGAGATTATTGAAACTTATGGTGGCATGGGTAGCTGCGGAAGACGGTTTGTAAGTAGACTGTTTAGGTTTTTATGTTGGTAACGCCACGTAGCGCTCTGTATGAAAATCACTGACTGTGCCGTGTGCAGTCTGTGGCTGGTTTGCATTGTTGGAATTTTTGCTATTGTAGTGTTGGGCAGCTGGATGTGAACAGCGCGTAGCGTTGCGCAGTGGGAGGTGAGCCGCCAGCAGTGGTGGATGTGGGGAGAGAGATGGCAGAATTTTCATATGTATATATATATATATATATATATATATATATATATATATGATGACTTTTGAATATTGTTAGGGTAAATACATTGTTTGTTCTCTATGAAAATCTTTCATTTGCTAACTATGCCTATCAGTAGTTAGAGCCTTCAACAGTTAGAATCTTTTTTTCAGCTGGCAGTATTGGCGCACGCTGTATTGCAGTAGTTTGAGTAACGAAGATTTTTGTGAGGTAAGTGATTCATGAAAGGTATAGGCTATTGTTAGTCAGGGCCATACTTTTGTAGGGAATATCGAAAGTCAGACTGCGTTGCGCTAAAAATATATTGTGTGTCAGTTTAGTGATGATCAGAACAAGTAAAGAGAGAAATGTCTGAGTACGTTCAGTTTTGCTCAGCTGTTTGAAAATCAAATAACGTAGAGGTTTTCCAGCACTGTCATTTATAAAATTTTTCTAAGGGGATATTTCTGCTTCTGAACTTGGTTCCACAGTGGCTATTTTAAGGAGGCTGATGTTCCTCATTTTGTTTCTCATCATCTGTGGGGTGTGTGTTTTTAGTGGTTTTCATGTAAGTTTTAACTTGTTTTAGGACATATTGACCGCTTGGGGACTGATTGCCGTTGTGTACGCGCCTGGCAGCCGTAGAGTTAATGGTTTAATCGTTTGTCATGGCAGGATTTGGTATGTTTATTTAATGTTGAAAGTGCCTTAAGGCAACTGGAAGTGATCTCTAAGTTTTCTGGAAATTTACTTCGAGACGGGTAATGTTAGAGTATTGCTCCATAAGAATTTGGGGGCATGCTTATTATATATTCCAGTGTGGCTGTGATCTGACCTTGTTTTTATTGCAATCTATTTGTGCTGCAGGCCATTTGTCAAGTCTGCTCGTTTCCTGGCATTGGTGCGCTTATGGATTCTGGTCAGGACCGCTCATTGTGAGGCCGGTCGGACTTCATATAAATATATATCGCCTGCTAGTGAGCCCGTGCACAAGCTGTGGGGAGTGAATGCTCGTTTTGCCTGCCGGCCGTGGCGTCATTGCTTCCAAATGCTGCTGTGGGCCTTAACGGTGTTCTCTAAAGTTAAGTGAGGCCACTTTGTCAATATTAGCATTTCTGTAAGTTATTTTACTGGTTAAGTTATTACTAGTCATTCTTATTTAACACTTATGTTAATCATTTGTATATCTTTATGAATGTGCTACGTGTTATTTTTCCTGTGTGGCAGTTTTGCGATCTTGGTTGGCCCACTTTGCATTTTTAGTATAAGCATGTTTCACTGTGGACCTATATGTGGGCAGTTCAGTTTTATTAAGCTTTAAGATCTTATGGTTTTTTTTATGATTTGTGGTATTATGTGGCTGTGTAACTTTATGGCTGGGAGTGTGTAGTGTTACTAGTCTTTTGAGATATGGTTAAACAAGAACGATTGTTTATGACTGATTATTCACCGTGCCTCCTATCTATGATTTTGGTTGCCGACGCAAAATATGATTCTTATTCGTGTTTATGTAATTCAGTTATAGCAAAATGTGTATATTGCATCAGTAAGAGGGCAAATGCCTCAATTGAAGTTTATAATAAAGTCTGTTTTGCGTCAAATTAAAATTGTAAAATCATCACATGATAGTCCATCATCAGTGATCCAGGGCTTCCTATTTCCATTAAATAACTGTGGTGGGATTGTAATTTTTGATTTTCTAAGGAATTGAGTGGTACCAGGATTCACTTATATCTAAGTTGTGGCTTAGAGTGGAAGGAGGGATAGGGTCTGCTGGACGGCAGACTGTCCCACATAGGGGTATTTCTGGCAAGAAGTTGGCCAAATTTAGTGTTTGGTTTTTTATGTACTGAAAAACGCTAGAGAACATATTTGCAGGATAATAATGTATTTACATACTTTATAACACGAAATAAAACAAAATTATGATATTTTTATTAGATTCTTTATTTCTTAGCTACAATATTGTGTTTGTTCAGATGATGTTTCCCAGTCTTGTTCATCTGACTCTTCTTCATCATTATTTTCTGCTTAAGGAGCCTGCCTAACCCATCCTTTGCTTGAGAGCAGTAAATGTAATATTTCTTTCAAAAAAGATTTGATAGTTTTCCTTGATTTAGATCATACCTGTTAGTAACGGCTAAGATGTCAGTAGCAGCCCGTTTATTACGTCCAGATTGTATCCGTCTCGTAAGAATTTCCTGGCAACCTGTCAACTGTTTGTCTGCACATATGCAAGTGCTTCTGATAAACTGGTTGTGGGTAGGAGGGCATGTTCAAGACAGTTGGACCATGCACCAAAATGTTAGCAGAGGGACAACCTTCGCGTCACCCCACTCTCCATTGTTACCAAATTTATTCAAGATGGCGGCGATGACGTCATCCAAGATGGCGGCATGTAGACTTGCTACATATACTAACCTAACCTCCAGAAAAAATGGTGGCAGTTTTGAATTTTAGCGGGAAAATAGCCCTAAGCCTCCAGACGGGTCGACACGCGCTGCACGGGTCGACTGCCACTGCAGCCAGTATGGAAGTGTGTGATGAAAGGCCACCGGCAGGGTGGATCGACCGCCCTGAGAGCGTCTGTCAACAGTCCTTAGCGAGCACAGTAAAAGGCCTTCACTTTACACCGACACTCTTCTGAGAGAGACGTGTGGGGCGCCTGCAGCGCACGCCAGGACTGTACACTGGGCAGTAACAACTTTTCCTTCTCTCCACTGAAACTAACTGGTCAGAGTTAACGTGTGTCTGTTATGGCCCATGAACGGAATACTACATCTGCTATTGCTGTTCCGTTAATACTCGTTACTTTTTCCCCTCTTAGCGAGTATTTACTGCACCTCACCCTCACTGTGCAGTTTGAGCAGTCTGAGAAGCAACCCTGTACCAATATTGACAGATGGTGCCGTGCCGCTGATGTGTGCCATTTGGCGTTACCTTCCTCTATGAGGGACAGTCACACTTTCATAATAATGCCACAGGCTGGAATATTACGCCGGCCGGTGTGGCCCAGTGGTTCTAGGCGCTTCAGTCTGGAACCGCGCGACTGCTACAGTCGCAGGTTCGAATCCTGCCTCGGGCATAGATGTGTGTGATGTCCTTAGGTTAGTTAGGTTTAAGTAGTTCTAAGTTCTAGGGGACTGATGACCTCAGCTGTTAGTCCCATAGTGCTCAGAGCCATATGAACCAAGTGTTTTGGAATATTACGTCATGCGTCATCCCAGAGGACCATGTTTCTGATACCACTCTGTTAGGCAACGACGAGCCGTTGGGCGTCCCAACTCGAGACCGAGGAGAGTCGAAGCAGAAGACCATGGGCTTTTCAAAGGAGGCAGAAATGGGGGGCCACCCACATGTTACCAAGGTTGTTTCGAATACGCTGCGAAGCCTTAGGCTGGAATTACATGACACACCTAACATATACAAGTCAGGTGTAAACGGCCTGCCATCCAGCGGTAAAACGGGTGAATCTGCAATTTCAGCAGACTGTTTATCCGCTGGGCAGAAATAGGAACCGTTCGATTCTGACGCGGATCCGCGCATACGCAGAACGCAGCATTTTGAACGGCCTTTCTGCTTGTTATTGTTTTCACGTGTGGTCAAAAATGGTTCAAATAACTTTAAGCACTATGGGACTTAACATCTGAGGTCATCAGTCCCCTGGACTTAGAACTACTTAAACCTAACTAACCTAAGGACATCACACACACCATACCCGAGGCAGGATTCGAACCTACGACCGTAGCAGCAGCGCGGTTCCCGACTGAAACGCCTAGAAACACTCGACCACAGCGGTCGGCAGGTGTGGTCAGCAGACGAGAAGTACGAGGGCTCTTGAGGACTCTTTCGGCCATACTGCGAGATTTTCTACACAGGTGTCATTGAGTAATTTTTTATAAATACCGTAATAAAACAAATGAAAAATTCTCTCGTTTGTATAGCCGCTGACAAAACTGTATAACTAATGATAACTTCTTCTTGTAGAAGTAGAATGAATGTGTTTATTGAGGCATACAGCAAGGACAAGTGTCTTTATTATCTTCTAGATACGCTGTACCATAATAAGGTTCGTTTACAAATCTTTAATTCTGAGTTTATATGTTTTATGCAATTGTGCATATAATTTTCCTTTCGACATCTGTACGGAACACCTTAACTGGGGAAAGTACAGCACGTGTTTGATTTGACTGCATCTTTTGTATTATTTCATCATGCCAGGAAGGATAATGTTGAGAGAATAGCTGCAAGAGTCAGAGCAGCTGTGCGACCGCAACCAGAAATGACCGCAAAAGCCGTTTTGCATCTTTGCGGTCGCAGTGTTGTGAAATATCTTCCCTCATTACTGTACCAAATGGTTCAAATGGCTCTAAGCGTTATGGGACTTAACATCAGAGGTCATCAGTCCCCTACACTTTGAACTACTTACACCTAACTAACCTAAGGACATCACACACATCCATGCCCAAGGCAGGATTCGAACCTGCGACCGTAGCAACAGCGCGGTTCCGGACTGAAGTGCCTAGAACCGCTCGGCCACTGCGGCCGGCTCATTACTGTACCCCTTTCGCAAATCCCGTCATGTACGATCGCCAATGTACATCCATTCTAACGAAGTTCCTACAGTTCTGTGGATCTTCGGACCTCAACTCCTTCAATAACAGGGATTCCTTCTTCCCCAGCAGGGTCGAACCCAATTCCTACTGGCATTACGTCGTCATTCTGCTCTTCTGATAACGACTAAGGTGGACATTGTCACGACAAATGCTGAGCAGACAGTTGCGTCCCCCATGTCTAAAATGCTGTGAAACCTAACATGGACAATTATTTACTTGTACGAGCAGAACTGAAAGAAACAAAAAAATGTTCAAATGTGTGTGAAATCTTACGGGACTTAACTGCTAAGGTCAAAAGTCCCTAAGCTTACACACTACTTAACCTAAATTATACTAAGGACAAACACACGCACCCATGCCCGAGGGAGGACTCGAACCTCCGCCGGGATCAGCTGCACAGTCCATGACTGCAGCGCCCTAGACCGCTCGGCTAATCCCGCGCAACTGAAAGGATCATTTTAGTGTATAATGCTGTATAATCATAAAGTAATTTCATATTAGCTGCACAAGATAACAATAACTGTTTAACAAATACGATCCTCGACCTCTCGGAACTTTCAGTATCAATAAGTAGCACCTTTAACAGAAGTATCAACTTTCGCCCTGAACGTAAATGACATAAACAAGCCTGCATTTCCGAATTTGTACCTTTGGGGCGCTGGTGGAGACTTATATACGTGTTAGATGTTTCGTGTACTAGGGCTAACGACAACGTTGGCAGTTCCAGATTTATATGCTTGAGGCTCCGGTGCATACTTACATGCGATTGGTGCGTCCTGTAATACCGGAATTACACGTCCTCCAAACAGGCCCGATCTCTCCCCATGCGATTTCCAGATTTCTCGTGCCTTGAAAAAAGATAATCGTGGCCGTCCATTTGGTTAGGATGAAGAATTGCACGCTTGGGTACAATTCTGATTCTGTAGGCAACCGCAAACATTTTTCCATGAAGACATTAACCGTCTTGTCTCATAGTGAGGTAAATGTATTAAAGTGATGGTGATTCCTCTTGAAATAATAAACAGTTTACTTACTTTTCTCCATCTGTGTCGTTTCCAGGCCGGCCGCTGTGGCCGAGCGGGTCTAGGCGCTTGAGTCCGGAACCGCCCTGCTGCTACGGTCGCAGGTTCGAATCCTGCCTCGGGTATGGATGTGTGTGATGTCCTTAGGTTAGTTAGGTTTTAGTAGTTCTAAGTTCTAGGGAACTGATGACCTCAGCAGTTAAGTCCCATAGTGCTTAGAGCCATTTTAACCATTGTCGCCGGCCGGTGTGGCCGAGCGGTTCTAGGCGGTTCAGTCTGGAACCGCGAGACCGCTACGGTCGCAGGTTCGAATCCTGCCTCGGGCGTGGTTGTGTGTGATGTCCTTAGGTTAGTTAGGTTTAAGTAGTTCTAAGTTCTAGGGGACTAATGACCTCAGATGTTAAGTCCCATAGTGCTCAGAGCCATTTTTGAACCATTGTCGTTTCCATTTGACTGCTCTCTATATAAACATTACAAGTTGTCGACCTTCGCCCACACATCAAAACAGAATCCCTACTTCACCTACTTAGGGGACGATTGTTTCTTTACTTTCTAGCCGGTCGGAGTGGCCGTGTGGTTCTAGGCGCTACAGTCTGGAGCCGAGCGACCGCTACGGTCGCAGGTTCGAATCCTGCCTCGGGCATGGATGTGTGTGATGTCCTTAGGTTAGTTAGGTTTACTTATTTCTAAGTTCTAGGCGACTGATGACCTCAGAAGTTAAGTCGCATAGTGCTCAGAGCCATTTGAACCATTTTTTACTTTCTGATATACCCCATGTTCTTCCACAGAGTTCTCCATAGCAAATTTCTCAAAGTAGGTTCAGCGCTTTAGCCGTGAAAACGTAGAGGACACAGTTGTTTTAGAATTTATTATATTATCAAGGATTTGCGTTAATTACGGGGTTCCCCCTTTTAATGTCCTGTTAGTTGCACCATGCATTCTTTGAATTTTTTATTTTATTGATAATCTCAGCTGCCTCACAATAATAAATATTACAGCTTAAGTTGTTATTCCATATTTTTGTCATTTAGCATTTTTCAAATGGCGTTTCTCTTGGTAGCCCATCGCTCAGTTTATGTTGTTGATAAGTTAAGGTTTCAATCTTCCAAACATTTTAATCTGAAGATATCTATTACAAAGCAAATGCTTAATACCCAGTAACTTAAAGTTTTCATTAAGCTTGTTCTTCTTGAAGAAACTTGGAGGAATATTAGCTCTGTTCAGGCATATGACTATGGCAAAAGCATGTGGAGTGTCAGAACAATGCAATGTATTGCCAGCCATTACAATCTGAGCGGATGTACTCTTCTAAATGTAGTATAAACCCTTAGAGAAGTCCATTCTTCGACTTGTTAATACCTGTTAGAAAAGTGAAATTGAAGATGAAAATTATTAATGAAATGAAGGGATAATGGACTTATGCTGAACTATGCATTTAATAGGTCCTGGTGACAAAAGGCGCTTGGCTTATCTGGACGAACAAAATTCATTCCGACAAATCTATGTCAGGACTACTAAACAAATAGCGGCCTGAAAGTATTTCCAGGACGAGGAAGTCGACTCTTGGTGATATGAACAAGCATTGTTACTTTGTTAACTGTCAGTACGTTGTCTTCAGAATGAAATAGCAAGAGACTGCCCTGTGTTATCGCGGGATGTAGCGATGTCGTAAAGTAACAAATTCCTGCACGAGCGAACCAGTTACTTACGCCAGTCAGTGATTTTACGGTACCTAATTTTATAATTGCTGGATGGATGTAGATGATAATAAGAACGACTAGATGTTTTCGTATAAGTAATTTATATTTCGTGAAGTTGTAATTCAAAGCAAAGATGAAAAGCGAATGGTTTAGCGCGAGCTAATTTGCTTGAAACAGAATTTTCAGATTACCAGGTTCACGCATTTTATTTAAGCAGATTAAAAGGAACGTTGAGAGTGAAAATGGAAAGCTGAACAAAAGTATACCACGTGAAGTAAAAAGCTTTTTATTTAATTACGGACGAAAACAAAAAGTAAACGTCACTGCGCAGAGCGAACACGAGCTGCTCGTGCTGTGTGTTTCTAGCTGCAAAAAGTACAATTTGCATGGTATTGTGTCTGGGAAACTGTCAAGGTACTTAATTTAGAAAAAGGTTCTCTTCCTTCTCGCAGACTGATACCTTCCCTTCGTGCTATGTGAGGTGTACAAGATTGTGTAATACATTGCTGTGTTGAGTTGTTACACACATTCTGTATACGAAGGGACGGGAGGAGATTAAACCTGTTAAAAAACATAATCTACTTCTTTCGAGTAACACTAAGGGGATTGCCGACTACAGTATGTTTATCCGAAAAAGTGATCACCGTCAACAGCGTCACAAACACTGCATGGACTAGTGGGATTTAGCCCCGATCATTTGTAAAAATTCTTGGGATTAAGAATTTTGCATTATTTATTTATTTATTGATTTATTTAACCTGGGAAGATTAGGGCCATCAGGCCCTCTCTTACATCTAACCAGGCATTCTACTTATTTTACATTCATTTGTTTTAGTAGGCATGTTAAACTACATCTAGCACAAAAAGTGAAATAAACAATTAGAAAGGTACACCTGGAAAAATACATACATATAGAGTTTATATTCGTAGATCATAAGTACTGTTATAATTAGACATTATTGAAGAGACAGATTTTAGATAGGAGTGCTAGCAGCAGGGAGTATGGGGGAGACTCATGGTGAAGGGAGGAGAAGAATAGAGAGACATGATGAAACATAATTAAGGAAATGTAAAGGAAAAGAAGATTGCGTGGCTAACAGAGATAGATGAAGAAGAAGGCTTCTCAGGAGCAAGATAGGAGACGCTAGCTTTGCTATTTGACAGATGAGAGGATTGGCCTTGTACATTAATTTTGTGGAGAACGTTATGAGGATGATAGTAGGAAATGCTTCAACTTCTTCTTAAAAGCAGCAGGAGATTGAATTTTGCGCAAGGTAAGGGGCAGTTTGTTCCAGAGGCGGACAGCGGCAACTGAGAAGGAGTTTGCAAAAGTTTTTGTTTTGTGAGTGGGCACAGTTAGGATACCATATAAGAGTGACCTCGTGTTTCGATTATGATGGCATGACAGGTTTTTAATCTCTGAAGCAGGTACTGAGGTGCTTGCGCGATGAGGAGTCGGTGAAGTAGACATAGAATGTGATAGTCACGCAATTTGTCCGGCCGCAGCCACCCTAGCTCGGAGTATGAAGGACTGACATGATCATATCGGCGAATGTTGCAGGTGTAACGCACACAGGCATTCATGGTTAGTTCTAGCCGTCTTTTGTTTTCACTACTCATGCCTTGTTGAATTACATCACAATAGTGGAGGTTCGGTAGAACGAGTGCTTGCACGAGCTGGCGTTTCAAGTCCTGCGGAAATATGTTCTGCAACTTTTTGAGAGCATAGAGACAAGCAGATGTCTTTCGGCACACTGCGACTGTATTCTCCGCCCAGTTGAGATGCTCATCCAAAGTTACACCCAAGTTCCTAACTGTTTTCTGATATGGTATTGGAGTACCATTGAGCAGAATAGGAGGTAGCCGTTCATGCAAATCTGAACTTATTAATTTCTGACGGGCTATTAAGATTACTTGCGTCTTTTTTGCATTTAGTTTAAGCCCCAGGTTTTTCGCCCATGTCACTACTGAAGACAGATCATCATTCATCTGAGCGATTGTAGTGTTTACATCTTCAGGTCTGACGCTTAGGTGGAGCTGGAGGTTGTCGGCATAGAAATGATATTTACAGGAGGACAGAACCGACGAAATATCGTTGACGTATAAAGAAAACAAAAGTGGTCCTAAGACTGATCCTTGTGGCACTCCCGAGGAAACATGTTTCCAGGAAGATTTTTCACTTACGCAGACAACACATTGCTGTCTGTCTTTTAAGTAGCTTTCAAACCATCTCATTGCACTATCAGAGAAATTAAGCTGTTGCATTTTTCTGAGCAACATGTCAAAGTTAACAGTGTCAAAAGCTTTGCTGAAATCCAGTAGCGTCAATATTGTTGCCTTTCGATTGTCGATGGCATATTTCAGGTCATCAGTTACTTTAATTAGAGCAGTGTTTGTGCTGTTATGTTTACGGAAACCGGATTGAAATTTGTCATATAGGCTGAATTCATGCAAGTGTTCAGTGATTTGGTCATGAACAATATATCAAGTGCTTTCGAAACAGCAGGCAGTATGCTAATTGGTCGGTAATCACTAGGCAGTTGCGGGTTTTCGATCTTAGGGATGGGTCGAATTATGCTTCTTTTCCATGCTGTGGGGTACATTCCGTTCACGAGGGAAAAATTAAATATGTCAGTTAAGACAGGTACTAAGATATCGGCAACATTCTTAATCATGGTTATACCGATACTGTCGTTGCCTATTGCATCAGAAGAGATTCTGATTATTGCTTTTCTTGCCGTATTTGTTGTTACATGTTTTAGATGGAAGGTATCGTTGTTAGTTATCCTGTTTGGGGATTCTTATGGAGCCGACCGAAGTGGCCGTGCGGTTAAAGGCGCTGCAGTCTGGAACCGCAAGACCGCTACGGTCGCAGGTTCGAATCCTGCCTCGGGCATGGATGTTTGTGATGTCCGTAGGTTAGTTAGGTTTAACTAGTTCTAAGTTCTAGGGGACTAATGACCTCAGCAGTTGAGTCCCATAGTGCTCAGAGCCTTTTGAACCATTTTGATTCTTGTGGACGGTAATTATCAGCCGTGCGGGTATTCAGAGGTGCAGAGAAGAATTCATTTAATTCGTTAGCTGACACATGAAAAGTAGTTTCCGATTTTGCCTTTCCGACCCCCAAGCTACGGAGATTCTTCCATAGAGTGGTGGGCGTCAGATCGCTTCATACAAGGGAGCGAGCGTGCCTGATTTTAGCATTGCGAATGCATTGTTTCACCCTGTTCCGTAGCTTTCTATATTCTTCGAAACGCTCGGGTTTCGGATCTGCCTTGAAACGCCTGTGGGCAGCATCCCTATTAGTCATCATTTGACGTCATTCAGCTGTCAGCCATCGAGCAGGAGATTTTCTTGCACGGATTGTGCGCACAGGTGCATGTTTGTCATAGAGGGCAATGAGTTTATCACCAAGTTCATTAATTTTGCCGTCGATTGTAGGTTCTCTGATTATTCGATGCCATGGGATTTCTGAGCAATCGGCTGTTAGAGCGTCAAGGTCAATACGTTTCATGTTCCTACAAGTTATGTAACGCGATTTGATCCTTGGGGACTGCACAGAGTAGGCCAGAAATGTGCTGAGAGGCCAGGGGCTCATGTTTGACCAACATCTCTTACTTTGTCAGTCTGTTTCGTTGCGATTACGTCTATAAGAGTATGACTGTGCGCCGTATGGTGTGTAGGCTGTAATGGAAGAATGTTCATGCTATTGCAACTAAACAGTCTTCTTAGGTTTATTGCGGAGGGAGTGTCTCTTAGCAGGTCTATGTTCAAGTCACCCATTACGATGACATGCATTAAGTGCTCATGATAAAAAAAATTCGCCAACCCCCAGGTTTGAAAACGCTTATCTACCTGTAAAATACCTATGTGATGAAGGTTCCTTCTATAGATATCAGACATTTACGCAGCGTCGCACCATGCTAAAAACGCACCGAGCCATTGAAGTACACTGAAGCGCCAAAGAAACTGGCATAGGCATGCGTATTCAAATACAGAGAGATGTAAACAGGCGGACACGGTGCTACGATCGGCAACACCTATATAACACAAGAAGTGTCTGGCGCAGTTGTTAGATCGGGTACTGCTGCTACAATGACAGGTTATCAAGATTTAAGTGAGTTTGAACATTGTGTTATACTCGGCGCACGAGCGATGGAACACAGCAACTGCGAGGTAGCAATGAACTGGGGATTTTACAGTACGACAATTTCACGAATGTACCGTGAACACCAGAATCCGGTAAAACATCAATCTCCGACATCGCTGCGGACGGAAAAAGATCCTGCAAGAACGGAACCAACTACGACTGAAAAGAATCATTCAACGTGACTGAAGTGCAACCCTTCCGCAAATTGCTGCAGATTTCAATGTTGAGCCATCAAGAGGTGTCAGCGTGAAAAACCATTCAACGAAACATTATCGATATGGACTTTCGGAGCCGAAGGCCCACTCGTGTACCCTTGATGACTGCACGGCACAAAGCTTTACGCGTCGTCTGGGCACGTCAACACCGACATTGGACTCTTGACGACTGGAAACATGTTGCGTGGTCGGACGAGCCTCATTTAAAATTGTATCGAGCGGATGGACATGCACGGGTATGGAGACAACCTCAAGAACCCATGGACCCTGCATGTCAGCAGGGCACAGTTCAAGCTGGTGGAGGCTTAGTAATGGTGTGAGGCGTGTGAGTTGGAGTGATAGGGGACTCCTGATACTTCTAGATACGAGTTTGACAGGTGACACATAAGCATCCTATCTGATCACCCTGATCCATTCATGTCCATTGTGCATTCCGACGGACGTGGGCAGTTCCAGCAGGACAATGCGACACCCCACACGTCCAGAATTGCTGCAGAGTGGCTCGAGGAATACTCTTCTGTGTGTAAACACTTCCGCTGGCCACCAAACACCCCAGACATGAACATTATTGAGCATGTCTGGGATGCCTTGCAACGTGCGGTTCAGAAGAGATCTCCACCCCATCATGCTCTAACGGATTTATGGAAACCTTCCAGGATTCATGGTGACTATTCCCTCCAGTACTACTTTAGACATTAGTCGAGTCCATACATACCACGTCGTGTTGCGGCATTTCTACGTGCTCGCGGAGGCCCTACACGATGTTAGACAGATGTACCTGTTTCTTTGGCTCTTCAGTGTATATCTATTGTCATAGAACATTGGCGTGCTATAGTTTAAAAAATGGAACGTAACTGCTCCTCTTGTCGAAACGATAACATATGTGTTTATGATGTAGAGTCTTTAGTTTGGCAGAGGGACCACATAAGTTTTAATTACAAACACTTCGGAGAAAACCTTACGATACAGATTGGATATAGCTTTCAATGACCCAAGTATATGAGTATCGACGGTTAAGTAAACTCTTCAATATCACAGCATCGATACCCCTTCTGTTTTTGTATGAAATCCAACATCTGGTCGTTTTCTTTGGGGATGAACGTCAGTGTGGTCTTTAAACGGATTATCCAGTTCATACATACTTAAAGAAAGCAAATTGGTCACATCAGAAATAAAGCAATAAAATACATGAAGCAGCATAAAAAGTTCATGAAAAAACGCGAAACTGTGTATACAATTTGAAATGGGTGAAAGTGCAGCTATTTTTATTGGACACTGTGTACTGAACAACTTTACATCAGAATTTACCTAATTTTTAGTCTAATTTTTATAGCTATTGGGAGTAGTATATTTTTTGGTTGGTTTGTATCTCCAAGCACATGTAGCAAGAGCAAGCCATTAATGTTTATTTTCTCCTAGACAGCAGGTCAGGTATTGAAGTGTGAGACACATACAGGCAAAACGGTTAGTCTATAGTGATAGGCGTAGTGAAACGTCCCCTTTGAACAATTATACATGACTGTGCTTAAACTGACACACAATATTTTTAGCGCAACGCAATCTGACTTTTAATAATCCCTACAAAAGAATGGCCCTGACTAACATTAACCTGTACCTTTCACAAATCACTTACCTCACAAAAATCTTCGTTACTCGAACTACTGCAATACAGCGAGCACCACTACTGCCAGCTAAATAAAAGATTCAAACTACGGAAGGCACTAACTACTGATAGGCATAATTAGCAAATGAAAGATTTTGATGGAGAACAAACAATGTATTTACCTTAATAGTGTTCAAAAGTCATAATGTATATAGCATTTCATGACGTTCATTGTTACAAATGTACTGTTTCTGATGGACACACGTCCAGATCATTCGCTCTCAAAAATCCGCCATCTCACTTCCCCACATCCACCACTGCTGAGGGCTCACCTCCAACTGCGCAACGCTACGCGCTGTTCACAGCCAACTGCCCAACGCTACAATAGCCAACAACAATGCAAACCAGCCACAGACTGCACACAGCACAGCCAGTGATTTTCATACAGACCCTACTTACATAGCCCCCATGCTCCCCACAAAAAATTTTACAAATTGTTTTGGGCAGTGGCCAATAATGATTTGATAAAATTTTTCATAATTACAATAACAAAGATATCAAATGCTCACACTTATTGATACAATGTTGGTCAAAAGCTAAAACTTTCTCACAGTCCATAAAGACAGTCCTGATCGTTCATCACAGTAAAATTGCAGTGTTTTTCTCAAAGTCTAAGCAGTAAAAGAGAATGCACATGGAAGTAGTGGATTTCCATGTAGTCTTGAAGAAGTAGTGTTGTTCTTCCAACAGAAAGACAGTGCTGACTCTTGACAAGCAGATAGGTAATGGGTCACAACACAGGCAAACCCACATCAGAGTCAGTCGAAGTTTTGAAGAATATTGGTAGGTAGGTCATCACAGAGCAGACCCACTGTATTCCTGGTAGAGATTACGGTATTTGTGGGCCACCAGACGTGCAGACCCACTGCAGTCCTTGTAGAAATAATGGTGTTGGTGAGTCATCAAAGGTGTTGACCCACTGTAGTCCTTGCAGAAATGGCTAGCAGCCATCCGTTGCGACTGTACAGGTGCACAATCACCATCGAAGAGTCTTGCGGAGAATATAGCAAGTCCATAAACCATCACTTGTGCACTCACAAAGTTTTTGGAATTGTCCTTAGAACCAGCAATGCTGTTAATCAGTCCCTTGCTGAATTATTAACATACGTCCAAACACTAACAGTCCTCTTTTTTCACATATTGTGCATATACTATGACCAATAGAAATATGTGCAGTGAAATGAATGCTTACAAGTAACTTAATTTGATGAACTGGTGTCAATTACAATTTTATAACATGAGAATACAATAACAAATGTACAAAATACATCATTAAAGAACATAACAATACAGATAACATTTGCAGTAATACGGGCTTTACAAAAGAATCGAAATAACATATACATCAGTGTTACAGGAATTATGACATAAGTACATACATAAAAGATCAGAATAACTTTTGAAACATCAACTTCACACATGAGCAACAAAACAGAACAGATAAATAATGTCTAAACATCTTAACAAAGTAAATACGAGTAACATAGTATTAGAAAAATTCTACAACATAACTCTCATCAGCTAAACACATAAACACAAGAAAACACAAATAAACAAGGGTACACAAACACAGAGCAGAATAACACAAGAGGAAAGTGCAGGGTTTGTTTTCAGTGTAACATTTGGTACTGCAGTCCAACCCAAGACTTCATTCCATAGATCTTTCGTCTTATTTCAACATTTGATTCTATGCCTGGCAAACAGCAGCAGCAAATGCAATAACTTATACCTAAACATGAAAAAGCTCAAGCAGAAAAAATATCACAGTAAAGATGGCCATGTCTAATACCTATGTCACATCTTAACACTAGAGTGATGCATCACGAGAACTTACTCTAGCAGACAAGTTACCAAATCGTTAAAAAAATTATTTATGCAGTTCCTGTGAAGGGAAACGTCTATTTGTGCTCTCTTTTCTAAGAAAGTACATCATATTCTTTACTGGCTCTGTAGACAGAAAATAGTGATATTAGTACATCTATTAAATTTTATTTTAACCAATGCTGCAGTGCAGCCAGAAACTAGATATTAAACAAAATAGGCAAAGCAAGGCGTGAAACGTCATTCATAGCCATATGGCATTTCATAATGCAGTAAACAATCTTTCAACTAGCAAGACAACAGACGTGAAATGTTTCTCATAATTTCATTTCAGTAAATATCATAAATTAAGAACTCTACAGTGTAATCATGTTTTCAAGTTTGAGCGTGTCGTATTTGCGATGCTTTCCACAAAGAACTGTAAAGATCAAGGTTAATGGCCTTTTTTTTTCTCCACCTAATGGCTTTTTTCCAGGCGACTGTCGCACAGCTGGGTGCTTACAATGCATTACGTCAAGGTGACCTACCTTCCTCACCGAAATATTTACATCAGTTTCCGCTACAGTGATAGTTTGATACAAATAAAATTTCACAAGTCGAAATATTTGCGTTACAAATCTGTAGAAACAAAATCCTATAAATATAACAGTGTCCAAAAAATTTTCGGCGACATTGTGATACATTCATGCATGTACACACATTTCATAACTCTTAAAGTACGATTCTTGGTTTCCAACATACTTTTTCACATATCAGAGTCCCTAACCACTATTCATTACTCAAAACCTTATTACACATATACATATTCGTCGACACGTCAATCTTGCGTCGACACTTCAATATTTCATCATAATAAATACATAGCATAATCAAATTCCTCATATAGCATCAGCTTATTGATCATAAACGTACCTCAACAGCATAATACACATTGTCATCATAATAATAACATCATAAAAAATCAGCCACATCTCAAAAACGTCGTAGCTTTCTGCAATAATTTTAAAACCTAAAAAATATTCTCTGCTCATTTCAATAGTGTCATCTACCTCAAACGTACTTTAAAAATCATGATCCCATACCAAATACATCATTCAAAGCTCTCATAGTATCACAATGGTTCCAAAAAAATATGAACAGTTCACAAAGTACAGACAAAATACAATTTCATAAGTGTGAACTGTTCCAAGTGTGTAATTACGTAAACATGTGTCACTGACGTAGTAAAAAAAATGTGTGTCTCTCTCAGTTAAATGATCAGATGTGTAACGTTGTGTAAGCAAATACCATATTAGCTAGGGCTCCTTGTGCTTGCCAAACACATGATACACAAAGTAAGTGTGTACCCCCTGAGGAGTAATGTAATTATAACCTCAGTTGTTACAGATTACAGCAATGGAATGAAATGTATCACGGAAAACTTTCATTGTAATTCAAAAATCTTGAAAAATAAATGGTTCAAGTACAAAATTAATCACTCAAATGCGTGTCCTGTGGCGATAAATGTGCGTCTTGCTGTAAGATAATTCTGTGGGAGTGTCGTAGTTATCGTCCTCTGTAAGCAAAGTTCTGGTGAAGCCAATGTACTCACCTCATCATAAACAAAAGTGAAATGCTTTGCGTATAGATATCGTAGTTATTATGCTTATTGCCGTGATGAAGAAAGTACTGTGCTGTAACGTATTGTTGTGCTACAGAAAAGGCTGTCTCATTGTAGCTATACCACAAAAGTTACTACTAAAACATGTTTTACTTTCCAGAATAATACAGAAAAACTGTGCAGATATAAAATAGAAAGACCGCAAAAGCAACAATGTAAATTGTGTCACATATTAGTAGTGTCATGATATAATTGTGTAGCTATCAAAGAAACCAAATGCTAAGTCATCTTTAATCTCACCGAATGTGCTTCAAATAAAGAGTATCTTTTCAAGTAAACCAAAATGTTGCATTAAAATCTCATTAGCAGCATATGTTCTAAGTATGTAAGCCTGACAGTCGTTACGTAATCGTGCAACTAACAAGCAAGAATGAACAAATAACAACACTGTGTCGTCTGTTCACTATAACAATGCATTCGTAATTTCTGTTTAAATAAGTTCTCTTGGTTCAAACATTGTTGCATGGTAACAGTTTCTTAAGTCTCACAAAGCATACTAGAAATGTGAAGTGAAAAGTTAAATGGCAAAGACAAAGTTAAAAAGCAGATTATCTTTCAATAAACGGTTTTACATGTGAAATGTGGTGTAAACCTTTACTCTTCCTAGTACGCAGAGTTTCAATTCGAAAGCAATTATCATGCGGTATACATCGGTAAAGAATACTGGAATTTTTCTCAAGGTTAGCGTCTATGTTATTTTTCTCTGAGCCAGCCGGCGTACGCGGCTGCCTGCGGTGCGAGTCATTGTCTGTTCCTTTGTTGGCGCGCGTCGTTATTGGGATTAGGAGACCTAACTTCTACAAATTCACCTTGTCGAGAGTGCCCTGCTCTGTTTGCATCTCGCCAGTTCTGATGCAATTCAAGTCTGTCGTTACGATTATATCGTCTGTCGTCATGTCGGTAGATTCCATAATTTCTTTCTTGTCAGTCACGTCCTGGAGAATTTCTCCCTGAGTCGTAACTGCGCGCTGAACTGTTGCGTCGGAAGTTATTCTGTCTCCCTTGATAATAATTGTTTTGGTTCCCATATTGTCTGTTTCTGTGGATATCTCTGTCATATTCATTACTACGGAAATGCGATCTTTCTCTGTAAATATTATTATTCTGGCAACGGTTGTCAGTACAGCCAGTGATTTTCATACAGAGCGCTACGTGGCGTTACCAAAAAAAGAAACCTAAACAGCCTACTTACAGTAGTCCACCTAGTGGAGCAATTACGACTGTGTGGAAACTATCGGGTAGCAGGTTTTGCATGACACACTGCTATGGGTACATATTAAATTATCACATAAAAAAAATCTGCACACCATGTATGTTCAAAACAAAAAAATTTAATTGTTTAAACAAATTTTTGATCAAACAGTCTAGAAATAGCAAGAAAAGCGTTCGTGTGTAAAGGAAATTTTAAATAAATAAAAAAAGAACAACACACCAGAAAGGAGTTATCTGAATGGAACGGGAATCGGTACTTATGAGGTACATGTACAACATTATAGCTTCAGAGAAAATGGATGATTTACTCAAGGAAAGGACCTTCACAAACTGAGGAAGTCAAGAGTGCATTGGTCCACCTCTGGTCCTTATGCAAATAGTTATTTGGCTTGGTGCTACCGGTTGGTGGATGTGCTCCTGGGGGATAAAAAAACTAAATAAACTCCTCCCGCACAGGCCACGAAGGCCCAACGGTACCGATCTGCTGCCGTCTCATCCTCTGCTCATAGGTGTCACTGGATGCGGATGTGGAGGGGCATATGGTCAGCACACCACTCTCCCGCCCCCGGTAGGCAAAAGCGCTCGGCAAACTGGATGATCAAACATCCGAGTGCTGGCCCAGCCTGACAGCACTTAACTTCGGTGATCTGACCAGAACCGTTGTTACCACTGCGGCAAGGCCATTGGCCCTCCTGAGGGATAACGTGCAAAATATTGTCCAGCTGGCGCGTTAGATCGTTTCAGGTCAAGTTGGGGTTTGGCAAGCACAGCGAGAAACAGTAGAAACTCTGGCCATGTGCAAGCAGGCAATATCTTGCTGAAATGTAAGCCCATGATTGCTTGCTGCGAAGGGCAACAAAATGTGGCATAGAATATCGTCAACGTACTGCTGTGCCAAACGGCTTGCCGCAGATGGCAAGCAAAGAGATTCTGCTATTAAAAGAAATAGCACCCCAGACCATCACACTTGGTTGTCAGGACATATGGCAAGCGGCAGTGAGGTTGGTGCTCCACTGCTGTCCTGGATGTCTCCAGACACGTCTTTGCTGTTGATACGAGTCAATGAGATTCCCAACCGTAGTTGCGTCTGGGGTATCAACCTGAATAACGCCTGCGATACGCCCCGACAACCAAGAGTGATGGTCTCGGGTGCCATTTGTTTTCTTAGCAGGATCCCTTTGCTTGTCACCCTCGGTATGCTTTAAAGTACAGCCATTCTGGGCTTAAATTTCAGCAAGATAACGTCCGCCCACACACAGTGGAGTTCCTACTGCTTATCTTTGTGCTTGCCAAACCCTACCTTGGCCAGCACGGTCGCCGATTCTCTGCCCAATTCAGAAGGATTGGAGCTTTATGGACAGGGCCCGGCAACCAACTCGGGATTTTGACGGTCTAACACGCCAATTCGACAGAATTTGGCACGATATCCGTCAGGAGTACATCCAACAAGTATATCAATCAGTGCTAAGCCGAGTAACTGCTTGCATAAGGGCCAGAGGTGGACCAATGCCTTATTGAATGGCTGTGAGCACTATGGGACTTAACATCTCAGGTCATCAGTCCCCTAGACTTAGAACTACGTAAACCTAACTAACCTAAGGACATCATACACATCCCTGCCCTAGGCAGGATTCGATCCTGCGACCGTAGCAGCCGCGTGGTTTCGGCCTGAAGCGCCTAGAACCGATCGGCCACAGCGGTCGGCGCCTTATTGACTTGCTCAGTTTGTGAACCTCTTTCTCTTGAATAAATCATCCAATTTTTCTGAAACTGTAATCATTTCTTTGTCTGCACATGTAAATCACATCTATCGATTTCCGTCACATTCGGGTAATTCCTTCGTGGTACGACATTTTTTCTCTTAGTGTTTATTTTCTCAAGGCATCTGTCTACAGTGCAGCTTTATGTGGAAGTGAATCGTGAACAGTTAGCAGTTTAGACAAGACGGGAAAGCCGGCCGAAGTGGCCGTGCGGTTAAAGGCGCTGCAGTCTGGAACCGCAAGACCGCTACGGTTCCAGGTTCGAATCCTGCCTCGGGAATGGATGTTTGTGATGTCCTTAGGTTAGTTAGATTTAACTAGTTCTATGTTCTAGGGGACTAATGACCTCAGCAGTTGAGTCCCATAGTGCTCAGAGCCATTTGAACCATTTGAACAAGACGGGAAAAGAGCCTTTGAAATGTGGTGCTACGGAAAGAATGCTGAAGATTAGATGGGTAGATTGAACAATTAACGAGGAGGTACTGAACCGAATTCAGAAAGAAATAGATGTACGGTTCAACCTGAGTTAATGAAGGGACTGGTTGATGGGACACGTCCTAGGGTTCAAAAATGGTTCAAATGGCTCTGAGCACTATGGGCCTTAACTTCTGAGGTCATCAGTCCCCTAGAACTTATTACTACTTAAACCTAACTAACCTAAGGACATCACACACATCCATGCCGAAGGCAGGATTCGAACCTGCAACCGTAGCGGTCGCACTGTTCCAGACTGAAGCGCTTAGAACCGCTCGGTCACACCGGCCTGCACGTCCTAGGGCATCAAGGAATCGCGAATTTGGTAATGGAGGGAAATGTGCGTGTGGGGGTGGGGGATTATGGAGGGAGATCAAGGCCTGAATACAGTAAGCAGATTCAAATGGTTGTAGGTTGGAGTAGTTAATACAGAGATGAAGAAACTTGCACAGGATGGACCAGCACGGAGAGCTGCATCAGCCAGTCTTACAAAAGTTTTATGTTACTGAATTTATCTCACACGGATCTGATGTTGTGTGATTTTCGGTAGCGTAAGAGATAGGGCTTTTGCAACCAAGCAACGTTTTTCCGAACCTTCTTGTCCCATTAAAGCTGACATAGATCTTGCAAACGGCAGAGTTACGCGGTGCATCCTGTTCATGTGGGAAAGCTATCTTTATTGCGTTGTGGCGTCTCATCCCAAATGGCGTAAAATATTTTCCGTGCGGACAACTTTGATTGAGGTGAACCTGCAACGACACGCCCGCCGGCGCTTGGAGGAAGATGATAACCTAGCCGAGGCCGGGCGGAGGAAGTTTGGCTCCCCGGAGCGCTGTTTCGTTGTAATTAACGCGCCATCCAGGTTGTCACCGGCACTCCAGAGGCGATTGCAGGCGCCGCGCCGAGTACTTCCTTGTGTAGCAGGGCTTGGCCCTCCTCCTACGGAAATTGCGCTCCCCTTTCATCCTCTCCGGCTGCACCTTTCTACAGCTCGTCCGGGGCAGCGGTTGCGTCCCGAGGTGCTCCGTCATTATAGAGAATCTCTCTCAGACAGAACGGTAGGTAGAGTGTTCTCTTTTCTGGTTAGCGTTGTATGTCTTCCCCCTGCACGTTCAGACATTTAAGTGCATTGCTAACTGTCTGTTACAGAAGATATATCTGCTAGTACATTTGGAGCGTAGTGTTAAACTCCTCCGCAGGCACTGACAAGGGAACCTCCCCATCACACCCCCCTCAGATTTAGTTATAAGTTGGCACAGTGGATAGGTCTTGAAAAACTGAACACAGATCAATCGAGAAAACAGGAAGAAGTTGTGTGGAACTACGAAAAAAATAAGTAAAATATACAAACTGAGTAGTCCATGTGCAAGATAGGCAAGACAAAGGATGATGTGAGCTCAGGAGCGCCGTGGTCTCGTGGTAAGCGTGTGCAGCTGCGGAATGAAAGGTCCTTGGTTCAAGTCTTCCCTCGAGTGAAAAGTTTTCTTTCTTTATTTTCGCAAAGTTATGATCTGTCCGTTAGTTCATTGACGTCTCTGTTCACTGTAATAAGTTTTGTGTCTATATTTTGCGACCGTACCGCAAAATCGTGCGATTAGTAGACGAAAGGACGTGCCTCTCCAGTGGGAACCGTAAACATTTGATCGCAAGGTCATAGATCAACCGATTCCTCCACAGGAAAACACGTCTGATATATTCTATACGACACTGGTGACGGCATGTGCGTCATATGACAGGAATATGATGTCGACCCACCTAACTTGTACACTTGGCGAATGGGTAAAAAGATTCTTCTACCTTGCCTGATTTAGGTTTTCTTGTGGATGTGATAATCAGTCCCAAAAAAGTGATGAAAACATAAGAGTTTGTCACATAAACTGCAACAAATGAATGCAACAGTTTCACAGTCGCACAGTTTTCCCTGTGCTCTGTCAAAACAAATGTTTTTAACGTTTTCAAAGTTTTCCGTGTGTAGACCGTCAAATCCTGCATATGTCCAAGCGAATCTGAAAATGTCCTGGAATTTTGGAGAGCGAAGTTGGTTATGTGTGAGTGCCTGAACTTTGATAATTGACACACGATCACGTAAACAATACTCCTCTGTGTACCTGTGCATCTTCGCAAAATCATAAAATCTTTCCACAAAGTATTTCACTTGCCGAAAACCAAACACATCTAACGGTTGCACGAGAGGTGTACAACCTGGAGGAATGGTAATCACGTCTACTCCAACACTAAAATTGTACAATGCCTGATCCTTCTGTCCTGTATAGCTGTCAAGAAGTAAGGCAAAATCTTTGTCCGCGTAAGGAGCAATCACACGTTCATTAAAGTCTTTTCTCCATTTTTCCTGACGCACTGCAATTCACAATGACATTCGGCGTTTGCGCAAGTACCCTATTCTCCTGTTGCTGAACTTGCGGTCCAAATACACCATTTTTTTCCTGCAAACATAGATAAAATTTAGGTAAAAGAAATCCTGTTTTGTTCAGAGCGTAATGCAATCCCTTCAGTACATTCCGTGTCGCCTTCTCCAACTAACGATAATGTGCGGGTCGATTTCATTTCATAGTTAAAACCGGACTGATCTGTGTTGATAATATATGCGTCTTCATACTGTTGGAATCTGACGGTAGTTTCTGTAACAAATGTCTTGGAACACTCTAAAAGTTCTTCCAGTTTATTCGCGTAGTTCTTGCTTACATATTTCGTAATCTTCCTGCTCGTAATTTTGTATTTTCTTTTGAACGTGACAAGCCAATGAGATGAAGCCTTGAAGTCGAGGCCGATTTGTTTAGCGTAATGCTGGGGGGTCTGTATCATGCACTGCACTTAATTCATTTCTGGCTTTAATAAATTGTCGGTCTAAATGGTTTTCTAGTTCACTGAATTTCTGTCTTCGGGTTCCACCTCGTTCCACGACTTCTTCGCAATATTTAATTGTGCTTTCTTCCTCCATCCCTCTAAATTTCTTAAATTTATTTGTTACTTCACTCCATAATCTATATTTGCGTCTTTTAATTGGTTTGGACAGTAACCTGTATTGGAGCATTTCCTTCATGTAACCCAAAGAAATACCATCAGATTGAATTCGCAGTATTTCCTCTTCGTGTTCTTCGTACGGATCGTTAACAATCTCATCATCTGGTACATACAGCCCCGCAGCAATCAGCAAGGTATCGTCATCACCACACGTACTGTTTATCAACAAATGTAGGAAATAATCATACTAATGTCCGACAATCGTTCGATCCCTTAAGGAACTTTCCGATTCCTTAAAGTTCGGAAAATATTCATTGGCCTTGTTATCGAAGTCGCGAGCTATATTTGCTGGATTCATATTGCCCACGGAATACATCTCACGTATTTAATGCACTCTCGTCCAAAGTAGCGAACAGTCAACTGCCAGCCAGGGAGCCTCGTTAACAGGAATACTGCCGGCCGGTGTGGCCGTGCGGTTCTAGGTGCTTCAGTCTGGAACCCAGTGACCGCTACGATCGCAGGTTCGAATCCTGCCTCGGGCATGAATGTGTGTGATGTCCTTAGGTTAGTTAGGTTTAAGTAGTTCTAAGTTCAAGGGTACTGATGACCACGGATATTAAGTCCCATAGTGCTCAGAGCCATTTGAACCATTTGAACCAGCAGGAATACTCTCTCTTCCGTGCGCTGTAGTCGACTGACGTCGTGTGTTTCGATGTTTGTTTAGGTGTAGCGTCCCCATACTACGGCGCAGTTACCGCGTATCGGACGGACGGATGGACAGATAATAATCGTCTGAAAATAAAAAATTAAACTTTACACTCGAGTGAAGACTTGAACAGAGGACCTCTCGTTCCGCAGCTGCTCACGCTAACCACGGGACCACGGCGCTCTTGAGCCCACGTTATCCTTGATGTTGCCTATCTTGCACATGGACTACTCAGTTTGTATATTTTGCTTATTGTTTTCATAGTTCCACACAACTTCTTCCTGTTTTCTCGATTGATCAGTGTTCAGTTTTTCAAGAACTATCCACTGTGCCAACTTATAACTAAATCTGAGGGGGGGTGCGATGGGGAGGTTCCCTTGTGAGAGTACGCCGCGTGGTTTAGGGCGCCTTGCCACGGTTCGCGCGGTTCCCCCCGTCGGAGGTTCGAGTCGTCCCTTGGGCATGGGTGTGTGTGTTGTCCTTAGCCTAAGTTAGTTTAAGTTAGATTAGGTAGTGTGTAAGTCTAGGGACCGATGACAGCAGTTTGGTCCCATAGAACTTACCACAAATTTCCAATTAACTGACTGCGAAACAATGCAGAATGGTAGTTCTGGCGTGATCTGCGAGATGTTGCACGAAATGTAACAGCATGCGCAGTAGCCGAACGCTGGTTTTGTAGGGTGGGGTAAACAGCTGGATATGACCTTTGGTCACTGCCTCTGCATGCGCATCGTTTGTCTGACTCAATTCGCGAAACACTGAGTGAATTGTGTATACAAGTTCCTCAAGTACGAGGCTGATGCAAACCGTCTTGTTGGCCCGAAAATCGTTTAATTACATGCCGCTGATGCTATGGACACAAATGTACTTACCTTGAAACGCTCTATTCGTGCAGGTCATAAGCTGATAAGCAAGCTGCAACATTTAAAAATACATTACCTTCTAAGATGAAACTGTTATAGAAATCGACAATACCGATAGTTGTGTCATACGTCGGAAATTTTAATTCTTTACGTAATATAAATGGTCAATATATAAGGTTTGGAAAAATGCTTCCACTTTTGAATAAAAGGGTGCCGTAAAATGCGTGGCATAGAAATAGTTTTCAACTGTACAAGAAAAAAATTGATAATTTTAGAAAGAAACATGAAAATCAAAATTATATGGGATTAGAGGTCTCGTGCCTAACTTCAAACTTATAATTAGTTTTGTCACTCATCTCACGCCTGTATTTAAAAAAAAGAAAAGCTTGATGTTTCTGTTCACCCCGTTGAGAGGGGAGGATAAAAACAGCAGTGTTAATTTTATTATTTTTTCAGTTTTTTGGTCTTTGGGGTGAATAGAAACATGTTAAAATTTGAAACTTCCTGGCAGATTAAAACTGTGTGCCAGACCGAGACTCGAACTCGGGACCTTTGCCTTTCGCGGGCAAGTGCTCTACCACTTGCCTGCGAAAGGCAAAGGTCCCGAGTTCGAGTCTCGGTCCGGCACACAGTTTTAATCTGCCAGGATGTTTCATATCAGCGCACACTACGCTGCAGAGTGAAAATCTCATTCTATGTTAAAATTTGTTTTGGATTCAGGAGAGTAAGAAAAAAATTATCAATTGCAAAAAATGTTTTATTCAATATTGAAGCTAAAAATATTGCGCGAATTATGGTCTTGCATGCTGTTTTCCAAATCAAAATTGTTATATCCTTAATAAGTTTATTGTAACATTAAACTGATAAATTTGGTTTAATCAAGTCACAGACGTCATCATTAAAAATGATCATGTCTGAATCTAAAACCTGTACACCCAGAAGTAACGGAGAGTTTTTGGACGACATCTCCTGGTCTAAAAAATGACTCCTCGTCCGTTAAAATAAACGTGTTTAATGGGATTCTTTTAATCTACGTAACCTTTGCCTACTATATAACGAAGTTTACCTTTGCCTGCTATATAACCTAAATGACTGCTTGCTTTAATCACAGCATAATTTTCTAGCTGAGAACAGTTCCAGGTGGTTCTTCATTCTGACATATGCTTGATCTTCTTGTGAAGAAGCGGTCACGATTACTGTTTTTATTCCCCGACAAATCCCGAAAACACTCCCCTACAAGTTCAGTCAGGCGAAACACAAGTCACATTTAAGTATTCTTTAAAACTGAACTTTTTAGTAATGAAACGTCATTGCAAAGTTGCTTACTATGTACTTGAATTAATACAATACATTTTAGATTGGCACTCACAGCTAAAGTTGATAGTACGCAAATTCTGCACGACATCCGATGTTGTCATAGAGTAAACAGAACATCAACAGGTTGTGCCACCAACTTTGCAAGTCATAGTATCCCTATTAGACTGTTTCACTATCAGCCTTGATAAACAAATCTTTGAATGATATTTCTTCTTTCCGTCCGTCGAGATAGCACAGAATTTTTTTGGAAGCTTCGTTTCTATTCCCCTCGTTGTTCCTATTCACCCCACTTTACGGTAGGCAGATGGATTTTATGGTAGATTAGCAAAGATTTAAGACACAAAGAAAAACGGTAAAAAGCAGAAATGATTAACAGGAAAGGAATCCATTAGTAAAGATTTGCTGCATTATTTGTGAGACGAAAAATAGTGAGAGGTCTCTTATGTAGTGTACACTAATCAGACTTCCGTGCACTTGCTAAGCAATAATCGTTGTTAGAGTGATTAGTTCAAGACGTCGTGTACTATTTTCTGAGAGAAAGGGAGCTTTCATTGGTAAGGCAACGGAAAAAGCATGCGAAGTTCAGAAGAACGCGAAATCCCGAAGATTGGCTAAAATTTACAGACAAGCGAAATTTGGCAAGGACTTCAATGCGAGATGCCTTTAATAGGTTCCACAACGAAACATTGTCTCGAAATTTGGTAGAAAATCCGAAGAAATTCTGGTCGTTTGTAAAGCACACAAGCGGCAAGACGCAGTCAATACTTTCGCTTCGCAGTGCCGATGGTACTGTTACCGACGACTGTGCCGCTGAAGCGGAGTTATTGAACGCAGTTTTCCGAAATTCCTTCACCAGGGAAGAAGAATGGAATACTCCAGAATTTGAAACACGAACAGCTGCTAGCATGAGTTTCTTAGAAATAGATACCTTAGGGGTTGCGAAGCGACTCAGATCGCTTGAGACGGGCAAGTCTTCAGGTCCAGATTGTATACCGATTAGGTTCCTTTCAGATTACGCTGATACAATAGCTCCCTACTTAGCAATCATATACAAACGCTCGCTCACCGATAGATCTGTACCTACAAATTGGAAAATGGCGCAGGTCGCACCAGTGTTTAAGAAGGGTAGTAGGAGTAATCCATCGAACTACAGACCTATATCATTGACGTCGGTTTGCAGTAGGGTTTTGGAGCATATACTGTATTCAAACATTATGAATCACCTCCAAGGGAACGATCTATTGATACGTAATCAGCACGGTTTCAGAAAACATCGTTCTTGTGTAACGCAGCTAGCTCTTTATTCGCACGAAGTAATGGCCGCTATCTACAGGGGATCTCAAGTTGATTCCGTATTTCTAGATTTCCGGAAAGGTTTTGACACCGTTCCTCACAAGCGACTTCTATTCAAGCTGCAGGCCTATGGGGTATCGTCTCAGTTGTGAGACCGGATTCGTGATTTCCTGTCAGGAAGGTCGCAGTTCGTAGTAATAGACGGCAAATCATCGAGTAAAACTGAAGTGATATCAGGTGTTCCCCAGGGAAGCGTCCTGGGACCTCTGCTGTTCCTGATCTATATAAATGAACTGGGTGACAATCTCAGCAGTTGTCTTAGGTTGTTCGCATGCTGCTGCAATTTATCGTCTAGTAAGGTCATCCGAAGACCAGTATCAGTTGCAAAGCGATTTAGAAAAGATTGCTGTATGGTGTGGCAGGTGGGAGTTGACGCTAAATAACGAAAAGTGTGAGGTGATTCACGAGAGTTCCAAAAGAAATCCGTTGGAATTCGATTACTCGATAAATAGTACAATTCTCAAGGCTGTCAATTCAACTAAGTACCTGGGTGTAAAAATTACGAACAACTTCAGTTGGAAAGACCACATAGATAATATTGTAGGGAAGGCGAGCCAAAGGTTGCGTTTCATTGGCAGGATACTTAGAAGATGCAACAAGTCCACCAAAGAGACAGCTTACACTACACTCGTTCGTCCTCTGTTAGAATATTGCTGCGCGGTGTGGGATCCTTACCAGATGGGATTGACGGAGGACATCGAAAGGGTGCAAAAATGGGCAGCTCGTTTTGTATTATCGCGTAATAGGGGAGAGAGTGTGACAGATATGATACGCAAGTTGGGATGGAAGTCATTAAAGCAAAGGCGTTTTTCGTTGCGGCGAGATCTATTTACGAAATTTCAGTCACCAACTTTCTCTTTCGAATGCGAAAATATTGTGTTGAGCCCAACCTACATAGGTAGGAATTATCATCAAAATGAAATAAGAGAAATCGGAGCTCGAACAGAAAGGTTTAGGTGTTCGTTTTTCCCGCGCGCTGTTCGGGAGTGGAATGGTAGATAGTTAGTATGATTGTGGTTCTATGAACCCTCTGCCAAGCACTTAAATGTGAATTGCAGAGTAATCATGTAGATGCAGATGTAGAATGCTGGTCCAGAAAATGGTTTCGCACGAAATGCATCTTTAATAAAGGTGTGTGAGTTCTTAAGGGACCAAACTGCTGATGTCATCGGTCCCTAGACATACACAGTACTTAAACTAACTAAGCCTAACGTACGATGTGCATTCAAGTTCTAAGGCCTCCGATTTTTTTTCTCCGGACTGGAAAGAGATAGAAACATGCGCATTGTTTTAAAATGAGGCCGCGTTCATTGTCAATACGTCCCAGAGATGGCAGCACCGTACAGCAGATGGAATTTTACTGCCAGCGACGAGAATGAGAACTGTTTAAAATACTTAAAATGGCGACGTTTTCCTTACTTGAACAGTGTGCAATCATTCGTTTTCTGAATTTGCGTGGTGTGAAACCAATTGAAATTAATCGACAGTTGAAGGAGACATGTGGTGATGGAGTTATGGATGTGTCGAAAGTGCGTTCGTGTGTGCGACAGTTTAATGAAGGCAGAACATCATGTGATAACAACCTCGGGCTCACACAAGCCGGTCTGACAACATGATCGAGAAAGTGGAGAGAATTGTTTTGGGGGATCGCCGAATGACTGTTGAACAGATCACCTCCAGAGTTGGCATTTCTGTGGGTTCTGTGCACACAATCCTGCATGACAACCTGAAAATGCGAAAAGTGTCATCCAGGTGGGTGCCATGAATGCTGACGGACGACCACACGGCTGCCCGTGTGGCATGTTGTCAAGCAATGTTGACACGCAACGACAGCGTGAATGGGACTTTCTTTTCGTCGGTTGTGACAATGGATGAGACGTGGATGCCATTTTTCAATCCAGAAACAAAGCGCCTGTCAGCTCAATGGAAGCACACAGATTCACCGCCACCAAAAAAATTTCGGGTAACCGCCAGTGCTGAAAAAATGATGGTGTCCATGTTCTGGGACAGCGAGGGCGTAATCCTTACCCACTGCGTTGCAAAGGGCACTACGTAACAGGTGCATCCTACGAAAATGTTTTGAAGAACAAATTCCTTCCTGCACTGCAACAAAAACGCCCGGGAAGAGCTGCGCGTGTGCAGTTTCACGAAGACAACGCACCCGCACATCGAGCTAACGTTACGCAACAGTTTCTTCGTGATAACAACTTTGAAGTGATTCCTCATGTTCCCTACTCACCTGACCTGGCTTCTAGTGACTTTTGGCTTTTTCCAACAATGAAAGACACTCTCCGTGGCCGCACATTCACCAGCCCTGCTGCTATTGCCTCAGAGATTTTCCAGTGGTCAAAACAGACTCCTAAAGAAGCCTTCGCCGCTGCCATGGAATCATGGCGTCAGCGTTGTGAAAAATGTGTACGTCTGCAGAGCGATTACGTCGAGAAGTAACGCCAGTTTCACCGATTTCGGGTGAGTAGTTAATTAGAAAAAAAATCGGAGGCCTTAGAACTTGAATGCACCTCGTATATTAACCACAACACACGCACACCCATGCCCGAGGGAGGACTCGAACCTCCGGCGGGAGGGGCCGAGCTGTCCGTGACATGGCGCCTCTAACCGTGCGGCCACTCCGCGCGGCCATTTTTGATATTTGAGTCGGGACATAGTGATTATGCTTATAATAACAATAAAGTTAGACCAACATCTACCTTTTCTGTCTGGATCATTGAAATAAATAATAGCCTTTCACAAAAATGTATTTTTTATGACTTTCTCTAAACGGCGTTTTTGACATTTCTCATTTGCAGTATATGGTGAGCTTACATAGTAGAGGAATATCAAGTATTTATTTTTCATCGCGTGCTGTAGCTCCCATCAAACGAGATAACCTTCAGGGGTGAGGAATGAGTGAATGCGTACGTTAACGACTGGCAAGAAAATCATACGAAGTTAACCTGCCCACTGTGTTAACAATAAACTCTTTAATTAAGTCTGTACTTACGTCACATAATGTCAGCCTAACGAATTAGAAAGCTTTAGTTCAAAAAAGATGCCAGTTTGAAGAAACCTGCTCCTTCGTCAGTTATTTTAAATAACATGTTTTCATTTCCTAAAGGTAGCTTCATACACACACTTGATCTCGTTGGTACTTACCTACGTCCACATATGTTGTAAAAATGGATGTTTGTATGTTCCACCTCTCCTCCTAAGCTACTGGATCGATACGAACCATCCCGCCTTCGGCAGGGGACAGGCAAGGACGTCTTGTTTGCGTCCTCGCCGCGCACGAAGTTGTTTACATGATTCTGCCGTCATAGCAAGCTATATTTTCTTAGAAAGAGAATGTCTTATGCCCATACAAAGTCGACATTGAAGATCAGCTTTTGGACTGAACGTGCTCGACAGAGGCCACTTGAAATCGGACAATTTATCAGAGATGAAGTGAGGATTCATTACAACGATCTTCTTTAGCATCCTACTATTTACAGTGAGCAGTGTGGTGTACCTAAACTTCATTAACGATAAAGACCGGGGAGTAACCAAAGTCATGGGATACCGATATGTAGATATACAGATGGCGGTAGTGTCGCATACACAAGGTATAAAAAGGCAGTGCGTTGAACTCCGGTGATTCATGTGAAAAGATTTCCGACTTAGTTACGACGGGAATTCACAGGCTGAGAACGCGAAATTGTAGTTGGAGATGGACACATCGGACATTACATTTCGGAAATTGTTAGGGATATCAATGTTTCGAGACCCACAGTGCCAAGAGTGAGCCGAGAATAACAAATTTTAGGCATTACCTTTCATCACAGACAACACAGTCGCTGACGGCCTTCACTCAGCCGCTGGGAGCAGCGACGTTTGCGTAGAGTTGCCAGTGCTAACAGACACGCAACACCGCAAGAAATAACCGTAGAAATCGATGTAGGACGTACGAGGAACGTGTCCATTAGGAGAGTGCGACGAAATCTGACGTTAATCGCCTACGGCAGCCGACGACCGAAGCGACTGCCTTTGCTAACACCACGACATCGCCTGCAGTGCATCTTCATCTACATCTACATCCATACTCCGCAAGCCACCTGACGGTGTGTGGCGGAGGGTACCTTGAGTACCTCTATCAATTCTCCCATCTATTCCAGTCTCGTATTGTTCGTGGAAAGAAAGATTGTCGGTATGTTTCTGTGTGGGCTCTAGTCTCTCTGATTTTATCCTCATGGTCTCTTCGCGAGATATACGTAGGAGGGAGCAATATACTGCTTGACTCCTCGGTGAAGGTATGTTCTCGAAACTTCAACAAAAGCCCGTACCGAGCTATTGAGCGTCTCTCTTGCAGAGTCTTCCACTAGAGTTTATCTATCATCTCCGTAACGCTTTCGCGATTACTAAATGATTCAGTAACTAAGCGCGCTGCTCTCCGTTGGATCCTCTCTATCTCTTCTATCAACCCTATCTGGTACGGATCCCACACCGGTGAGCAGTATTCAAGCAGAGGGCGAACAAGTGTACTGTAACCTACTTCCTTTGTTTTCGGACTGCATTTCCTTAGGATTCTTCCAATGAATCTCAGTCTGGCCTCTGCTTTACCGACGATTAGTTTTATATGGTCATTCCATTTTAAGTCACTCCTAATGCCTACTCCCAGATAATTTATGAAATTAACTGCTTCCAATTGCTGACCTACTATATTGTAGCTAAATGATAAAGGATCTTTCTTTCTATCTATTCGCAGCACATTACACTTGCCTACATTGAGATTCAATTGCCATTCCCTGCACCATTCGTCAATTCGTTGCAGATGCTCCTGCATTTCAGTACAATTTTCCACTGTTACAACATCTCGATATACTGCAGCATCATCCGCAAAAAGCTTCAGTGAACTTCCGATGTTATCCACAAGGTCATTTATATATATTGTGAATAGCAACGGTCCTACGACACTTCCCTGCGGCACACCTGAAATCACTCTTACTTCGGAAGACTTCTCTCCATTGAGAATGACATGCTGCGTTCTGTTATCTAGGAACTCCTCAATCCAATCACATTTCTTGGATTCGTGACCATATTGGTTGTACCCTAGATGACTCGAAAACCGTGACCTGGTCAGATGAGTCCGAATTTCAATTGGTAAGAGCTGATGGTGGGATTCGAGTGTGGCGCAAACTCCACGAAGCCATGGACCGACGTTGTCAACAAGGCACAGTGCAACCTGGTGGTGGCTCCACCATGGTGTGGGCTGTGTTTACACGGAATGGTCTGCCCATTGACTGGAAATAGTTATGTTCGATTACTTGGTGACAATTTGCAGCCATTGAAGGACTTCTTGTTCGCAAACAACTATGTAACATTTATGCATGACAGTGTGCCATGTCACCGGGTCACAGTTGCTCGTGATTGGTCTGAAGAACAGTCTGGACAGTTAGAGTGAATGATTTGGCCATCCAGATCACCTGACATCAGTCCCATTGATCATTTATGGGACATAATCGAGAGGTCAGTTCATGCACAAAATCTTGCACTGCAACAATTTTGCAGTTATGGAAGGCTATGGAGACAGCATGGCTCAGTATTTCTGCAGCGGACGCCCAACGACTTTTTAAGTCGATGCACGTCTAGTTGCTGAGCTACGCTAGGCAAAACGAGGTTCGACATGATTTTTAGGAGATGTCTCATTACCTTTGTCACCTCATTGTACGTGATAGAATTCTACCTGCAACTAGAAGTGGTCTTAAATTACGTCACTCTGGTGGATGTATCGGTGACATAACTGCGGAACATGTGGAACTTGAACTGTGAACGATGCATATCTGTCGACTTCCTTTTGAAGTCCCTTCAGAGGTGGTGGTATCTGCATTCTGTCATTGGAAATGTCGTGTGGCTAGGGCCTCCCGTCGGGTAGACCGTTCGCCTGGTGCAAGTCTTTCGAGTTGATGTCCCTTCGGCGACTTGCGTGTCGATGGGGATGAAATGACGATGATAAGAACAATACCCAGTCGCTGAGTGGAGAAATCTCCAACCCAGCCCGGAACGGAACCCTGGCCAGTAGTTATGACACTCCGTCGCGCTGTCTATTCAGCTACCAGGGGCGGGCAATTCTGTCACTAAGAGCAGGTGATCAGACATATAGCTGGAAAGGGGGCTCAATTTACCACATCCTGCGTACAACAGTTCCTCATACAGCTAACCCAAATCATTTTGTCCTACATATATATGGGCGGATGCCGTGCCATTATGATTTATGATGGCAAGCCCAAGAAGTGCTCGGAATGTGGCCAAGAAGGAAATCATCGTTCCAGGTGTATGCAACACAGAATCACACCGTTGCCGTCTGGGGACGAACAGGTCTTGGCCGCCCGATAACAACGTGTATCATGGTTCTGCAAAACGACCTTCGACTGTGATCTGCTTTGACTTCTACTACTGAACCAATGTCGTCTCTGGAGCACCTTATGGTGTTGCTGGCTGAACGACGCCTACACCCTTGCTCCCTCCTACACCACCTGTCATATGCGATGGTGAGAAATGCTTGGAGCAGGGATGGACCTCAGCTCTATGATTGTTCCTGCCGATGCCTTCGTGCGCCTAACCGTCAGGATCCCCAGACGTCTTTGGAAACTTGCTCAAGCAGCGGTAGCCGAAGAGGCCTCAGAAATGGCGGAATGCCCCGTCTGACACCACCAGGGCACAAACTCAAAACAATGAGGATCACACCTGCCAAGATAATGTCCCAATTGACGGTTCCGTGGCGAAGCCATAAACCTATCCCCCGTTGGAGGTAAAACCGTCATCGAACGCATCAGGCGCTATGTCTAAGGACGTTAACAGCAGCTGAGTCAGCACCACACTTCCATCGCAACCACAACAATGCCTTTGGACATGCAGATACTCTGTTGGCTACACACCATCTGTGTGGTCTGATGATGTGGACAAAACACCCGTTGTTGTGACAGCAACGAATGCTGCTGCTCCAGCCCACGACTGGTAATCGATAAGGATACTGGATGACGATGTGCCACCTGGTGGGACGACACTCTTGTACGTTGCTGCTGCTCTTCCTGGCTCACTGCGCGTCTCAGTAGTCACAATTCCGATTACTGGATTGGCTGAATCAATGTCAACACTATTGGCACACCCATCGAACTACAATTGCTCCGCGAAATGTTGAGGGCGTCAGACCTCCTGAAGGAGGTTCGCCTAGAGACGTTCCCGACTGTCTGTGGCTATGTTTCTTATCTCGTATCATATGTTGACAGTGGTAGCGGGATGGCTACACTTTGAAAAGAAGGCACTGATGAAGTTGCTTACCTACCATCAGCTAGGGATCTGACTGTGACCTTTCATGGTATCCAATGTTTATGCTCCCTCAGACACAGCCGAGCGATGGGAATGGTCACGATTCTATTCAGGAGAGTTTGTCTCTTCGTTTATGGGCTACTACTACCATATTATTCTTGGTGGGGACTTCAATTATGTGTTATCCCAGGACGACCAACATCCCCATTTTAGGACATGCCAGGAACGCAAGCTGCTAGTGCACGAACTGAAACTCACTGATACTTGGGACCACATGCATGGTGATTGGCCTGGATATCAGTGCGTCACCAGTCATTCAGCGAGTCGTTTGACTGTGTCCGTGTTTCCCAAGGAATCATAACTACCTCTCTTGATGCTGAGGTACGGCCTACGGTCTTCTTTGACAATTTGACCTACATTTGCAGTTTCTCCCTCCAGCAGCAGAAGGTGGTCGAGGCATTTGGAAGCTGAATATCGCTCCTCTCCAAGATGCACGCAGGTCATAGAGACCACTCTGGTGGTGGCTTGACTGCCCCAAGCCTACCTTACGTCTGTCGCTGACGTTACAAAATGTTGTTGTTGTTGTTGTTGTTGTTGTGGTCTTCAGTCCTGAGACTGGTTTGATGCAGCTCTCCATGCTACTCTATCCTGTGCAAGCTTTTTCATCTCCCAGTACCTACTGCAACCTACATCCTTCTGAATCTGCTTAGTGTATTCATCTCTTGGTCTCCCTCTACGATTTTTACCCTCCACGCTACCCTCCAATACTAAATTGGTGATCCCTTGATGCCTCAGAACATGTCCTACCAACTGATCCCTTCTTCTGGTCAAGTTGTGCCACAAACTTCTCTTCTCCACAATCCTATTCAATACTTCCTCATTAGTTATGTGATCTACCTATCTAATCTTCAGCATTCTTCTGTAGCACCACATTTCGAAAGCTTCTATTCTCTTCTTGTCCAAACTATTTATCGTCCATGTTTCACTTCCATACATGGCTACACTCCATACAAATACTTTCAGAAATGACTTCCTGACACATAAATCTATACTCGATGTTAACAAATTTCTCTTCTTCAGAAACGCTTTCCTTGCCATTGCCAGTCTACATTTTATATCCTCTCTACTTCGACCATCATCAGTTATTTTGCTCCCCAAATAGCAAAACTCCTTTACTACTTTAAGTGTCTCATTTCATAATCTAATTCCCTCAGCATCACCTGACTTAATTAGACTACATTCCGTTATCCTTGTTTTGCTTTTGTTGATGTTCATCTTATATCCTCCTTTCAAGACACTGTCCATTCCATTCAACTGCTCTTCCAAGTCCTTTGCTGTCTCTGACAGAATTACAATGTCATCGGCGAACCGCAAAGTTTTTATTTCTTCTCCATGAATTTTAATACCTACTCCGAATTTTTCTTTTGTTTCCTTTACTGCTTGCTCAATATACAGATTGAACAACATCGGGGAGAGGCTACAACCCTGTCTTACTCCCTTCCCAACCACTGCTTCCCTTTCATGTCCCTCGACTCTTATAACTGCCATCTGGTTTCTGTACAAATTGTAAATAGCCTTTCGCTCCCTGTATTTTACCCCTGCCATTTTGAAAGAGAGTATTCCAGTCAACATTGTCAAAAGCTTTCTCTAAGTCTACAAATGCTAGAAACGTAGGTTTGCCTTTCCTTAATCCTTCTTCTAAGATAAGTCATAAGGTCAGTATTGCCTCACGTGTTCCAGTGTTTCTACGGAATCCAAACTGATCTTCCCCGAGGTTGGCTTCTACTAGTTTTTCCATTCGTCTGTAAAGAATTCGTGTTAGTATTTTGCAGCTGTGACTTATTAAACTGATAGTTCGGTAATTTTCACATCTGTCAACACCTGCTTTCTTTGGAATTGAAATTATTATATTCTTCTTGAAGTCTGAGGCCTGTTTCATACATCTTGCTCACCAGATGGTAGAGTTTTGTCAGGACTGGCTCTCCCAAGGCCGTCAGTAGTTCCAATGGAATGTTGTCTACTCCGGGGGCCTTGTTTCGATGTAGCAATGGCATACCATGGAATGTTATTTCACAGATCTCCGTGGTGACAGTAACATTCAGGCAGCGCTCAGTGGTTATCACGACAAGCCCTGGCAGCGACCTGCAGCATTTTCGGTGCCGTAGTGACGGCAAACTTCGACCACCTCTTTGATAGTGTGAGTCATAACTTTTTAGAGAAAGAGCTGCGACGCATGGCCTTCCCTCTCAGATTTATACATATCGTCTTGCAACTCCTCTAAGGTAGTGCTGGTCAGTGGCTGCGTGACGGCTCTGTTACTATCATGCTGTTGTCCTGCCAGGGATGTCTGCTGTCAGTGCTTCTTTATCCCATAGTTTTTGGAACCAACTGACTGATCACAACGAGGGTACATGCTTTCATCTATCGTGTGTACGCTGAAGAAATAAAAAATTACTCTGAGCACTATGGGACTTAACTTCTGAGGTCATCAGTCCCCTAGAACTTAGAACTTACCTAACTAACCTAAGGACAGCACACACATCCATGCCCGAGGCAGGATTCGAACCTGCGACCGTAGCGGTCGCGCGGTTCCAGACTGCAGCGCCTAGAACCGCTCGGCCACAACGGCCGGCTACGATGATGACCTGGTGTTCTTAGTTATATTGGGGGACGAAGTGCAGGAGGCACTGGAATGGATCAACCAATGAGGAACTGCTAAGGGAAACCGTGTGAATCTGACGAAATCTGCTGCTATGTTCATTGGTAGAGATCTTCCAGTTTGGAGATCACCTTCACGTTTTATATACAGCGAACCGCCTCACTTCATTACGAGTATAAACGCCTCCTTCAAGAGATCCATACGGACGTTTGTGGAAACCATCTGCTACCATTAGACATGATATAATGGTTGGATTTTGTTAACACTCATTTGGCTTTGCTACTACCCTATTGGGCATAGATATTACTGATGTTAAAGGCAATAGCACACAGATTGCAGGTGGCGTTTGGGTACTTTGTGATCATAAGTCTTATCAACAGTCACACTAACTCTTGTTCCTCGAGATGGTGGCCTCGGTCTTGTCAACGTCCATGCGAAAGCAGCTGCCCTTTATGTAAGTACGATGGTTAAATCGTGGACCCCCCCACCGAACTGGATTGACGGGATGGATCTCTTGAAGGAGGCGTTTACACTCGTAATTAAGTGAGGCGGTTCGCTGTATATAAAACGTGAAGGTGATCTCCAAACGGGAAGATTTCTACCAATGAACATAGCACCAGATTTCGTCAGATTCAAACGGTTTCCCTTAGCAGTTCCTCATTGGTTGATCCATTCCAGTGCCTCCTGCACTTCGTCTCCCAATAGAACTAAACTTTGAAACCGTAAGCCCATCCACCACGGCAAGGTCATATCACATCGCATGGGAAAGATCGGTTTTTAATTATCCTGAGGCCAAAATCGCATAAAAAACATAAAAAATCGGATTATTGATTTCCGTGAGACTGGCCACTTCCTTCGAGTGGAGCCAGTTGCAGTAGCTAATATTTCTGCCTCCCTCTCACATGTCAGAACCATTTTCATCGGATACAGTTGTATCCATACGGATTGCTTTGTAGCAGGAACCTTACGGCACGTGATGTTTATCATCTAATGATGAGAGAACATACCCGGAAATTGGTGGAAAGCCGATATCATACTGTCGCATGGCCTGTGGTTTGACGTTCTGCACACTACGCCCTCCTCTTTCACGTGACTTATGTTTTCCGAATACATGCTGGTTGGCATGGAGGAGGTTGTTTCGTATGGGATACTTCATTACGTTTGAGCTCAGAATATGTTATAAGATTCTACAACAAATGAATGTCAAGGATACTAGACGATAGTTTTGTATAGTTATGATTTTATTTTATAAAATCATAAGGACGGTTGTAGGTGTTTTTATTTTTTGTCACGATAGTAAACGGCCGTCGTCCCAGACGTCCTGCTATAAGGATGGCCATACAAAAGGTAGTTTTTTAGGTCACTTATGCCGTAATTTTTGTAGACTAGTGTGACCATTGGTTTCTTCTAACTACTCGGCAGGGTTTTTTGATCGAGCTGTCTACGGTAGATTATGGTTAAGAGAGTAACTAACTCGCACCATATTCGGTATAGGATCTGACTGGGATTCTATCGGACGCTATAAATTTTAGCGATATCGACTGTCTCTGTATCATTCATCTTCGTAGTGGTGCGAGAATTAAAGTGGAAGGGGGGGGGGGGGGGCAATACCCACCAATTGTAATTTGCATAGGAACATTTGAAAATCGCGTTCGGAGTTTCTGCATGTGTTTTGCTACCCTCAATTTCAGTCCCTGCCTGTTCCATGAGTGTCTGTGTTGTGGTTGGCAGGAGAGCCAACACCGTGTTACTAGAGGAGGTCGAAAGTCACGCGTTTTAGCTCACGCAGGCTGGCGTGAGGTCTGGAACAGGACAAGGAAATTAGAAATTAGAAAAACGGACGTAGCTGGTGGAATACTTAACTTTAATCCATTAATGATGAACGTCGCTCTTGACGGTACATGATTCACAATATCAATAGTAACTGAATATGGCTCCTTGCTAGGTTGTAGCAAATGACGTAGCTGAAGGCTATGCTAAACTATCGTCTCGGCAAATGAGAGCGTATTTTGTCAGTGAACCATCGCTAGCAAAGTCGGTTGTACAACTGGGGCGAGTGCTGGGAAGTCTCTCTAGACCTGCCGTGTGGCGGCGCTCGGTCTGCAATCACTGATAGTGGCGACACGCGGGTCCGACGTATACTAACGGACCGCGGCCGATTGAAAGGCTACCACCTAGCAAGTGTGGTGTCTGGCGGTGACACCGCATTCCTCCCCCGCAAATCGGCGTACGGTTGTGGCAAAGGGTTCCGCCCGCCGTTGGGAGGACCCCATGTTGACGTATGCGACGAGTTGGGGAGCCTAACAACAGGCGAGGATGTGCCACCTGCACCCTGCCAATCGGACCGCGGGGAGCTAGGGAACGCCTGAAAACTTGCTCCAGGGTGCACGCCAACATGCGGTGTATGCGCCCGCAGAGAGACCGGAGGGGCCGAAGGGTCGACCTCCATCGGGCCGGGGCACCCGACGGGCGAAGACGACATATGGTCCGGAGCGGGCATGAGTTCCATGTCGGAGGACAACTGGTCACGGGGAGCGATCGGCGGTGCGTGACCCAGCGAGGCGCTCGGCGGTTGCAGCGACGCGTCCACTACGGGCGTCACCGGCGGAAGAACAGGCGGCGGCGGCGGCGGCGGCGCGTCGCCATGGGGCAAAATGGAAGGCAGCGTCGGTAACACCTGGGGCTGAGGCGAGCCAGTAGATGGGTCCCCAGGGCGCTGACCGGACGGCACCGTCACTGAAAGCAGATGGCGAGCGGCAGATCCCGTGCGACGACAGAGGCGCAGCTGGTTGAGATGCCGGCGCACCTCACCACAGGCCCCTAAAACGAGATACATAGCGCGTCCGAGGCAGCGAAGAATGCGTCCTTCGAGCCAACGCCGTGAGCCTCGATAGTGGCGATAGTAGACAACGTCGCCTGGACCAAAAGCAGGTGTCTGCCGCTGCACAGGAACCTGATGCGGCGGATGTAGCAAAGACATCAAGGTTCGATGAGGACGACCGTGGAGCAACTCAGCCGGCGAGCGACCATCTCGGGGCTGAGAGCGATACGAGGACAAAAGGAGCAATAACGCGTCCTCCTGAGAATGCGACTCTCTTAACTTCAACATCTGTGACTTGAAAGTCCTGACCAATCGTTCAGCGGCACCGTTTGACTGTGGCGAAAACGGCGCGGATGTCAGATGTTGAATACCATTGGCCTTGCAGAATGACTGAAATTCTGCGGACATGAATTGTGAGCCATTGTCGGAAACAATAGTCTGTGGAAGACCTTCAATGCAAAAGATAGCAGATAACGCTTGGATGGTGACAGATGACGTCGTGGAAGACATCCGGACAACAAAAGGAAAATTACTGAATGAATCTACCACAACGAACCATCGAGCATTCCAGAACGGACCAGCAAAATCGATGTGTAAGCGTTACCAAGGGGAAGTGGCTTTTGCCCACGCAAAGAATTACCGTGGTGGTGCTGATTGTTGTTCGCTGGGATTCTTCGTCCACCGGTATTTGCAAGTACGCATCTACTAGGTCCAACTTCGAAAAATATTTACCCGGGCACAGTTTGTCAAAAAGATCTTCCGGGCGGGTAAAGGAAAAGTTGCAATCACTAGTTGTGGATTCACTGTTGCCTTGAAGTCCACACAAAGTCTCAATTTTCCGGAAGGTTTTGGCAAAATTACTAAGGGTGATGCTCAGAGAGAAGCCTGCACACGTTCAATCACACCTTGTGATTCCAAATCATGTAATGTTTTTACGACCTCTTCACGCAATGCGTGGGAAATATTGCGTGCTCTCAAAAATTTCGGTTGCCCGTTTACTTGCAGTTCCAAATGTGCTTTATAGGTCTTAGTGCAACCAAGGCCCGGTGCAAAAATGTCTGCAAATTCTTCACATAGACGAGAAACACTGTCTGAAGGCACAGTCTGGTTCACTGATAGGACCTGATTTACTGTAGACAAGTTAAACAACTGAAATAAATCTAAACCAAACAAGTTCACTGCAGAAGAAGAACGAAGGACGTACAATGACACAAGTTTCGTTTGTCTTTTGTATGTTGCAAGAAGGCTGCACTGTCCTAACACAGGGATGTCTTGACTTGAATAGCTAGTTAACTTAACATTTGCAGCACACAACGGAGGTGTGCCCAGCTGTTTGTAAGTATCTTGATTGATCAGTGAAACTGCAGCCCCAGTATCGAGCTGGAATGGTATCACTTTGCCATTAATGTCCAAGTCGACAAAAAGTTTATTGTCCTGCTGACGACAAGAGCGACTGTCCCAAGCAACGTGAACTGACACTGGTATAAAATCACTTGCGACTCGACGGGATTTCTGATGATGTCGATGCACACTATTTGTGGGACTAACTGTTAGAGAGAGTGGCACTGGACAGAGTGGAATGAACTACATGAATTTCCATGGGCGATGTTTCACGAGCCTGAGTATCCTTGGTTCGAATCCGGCGCGAAGCAAAGGGCCTGGAATGGTTGTGAGTTTCCGATCTGAGCTTTTTCTGGCAAACACTCTGAACATGTCCTTTTTTATTACACAAAAAGCAAATAGCTTGGCGTGACGGGCAATTCTCACGCGAATGTCTAGTAGTGCACCGCGTGCATGATTTTGGCACTGCATTTGCTTGCCGGCGCAGCACACGTGGCTGAGAAACTGGCGGCAGCTGCGCGGCCGGGCGCGAGGACTGTTTACTGTTCTGTGCAGCTCGCCCGGCGGGCCAGTTAACCTGACACACGGTTGGCGAAGTTTCAAAGGATTCCTGAGCAAAGTCAAGTGTGTCCTGCCGATCCAATATGTCCATCACTTGTTGAAGGGAGGGATTGACTAGTTCCAAAATCTGTTCCCTTATACGAACATCAGAAACATTTTGTGCAATTGCATCACGTACCATAGTATCTGAATAAGGGAGTCCACATTGACACTCAAAAGCACAATCCCTAGTAAGGCCTTGCAAGGTTGCAACCCACTCCCGATTAGTCTGACCTGCCGTATGTTTTGTACGAAAGAAGGTATACCTTTTCGCAACTACATTGACTGATTCTTTGAAATATGCATCTAATGCAGACAAAATTTCTTCATAGGACAGGGTAGCTATGTCGCGTCGGGGAAATAATTTGACTATCACATGGTACGTTTGTACGCCGACCGATGATAAGAGATATGGCTGCCGCTCGTTACCTTGAATTCTGTAGGCGGCGAGATGGAATCCAAATTGGCGTGACCACTCCGTCCAGCTTTCCAGTGCAGCATCAAAAGGTCGAAAAGTTGGTGCAACTGCGTTTTGTGGCTGCGTTAGCGGTGGAGCGGCTGCTGCCGCATCGTTTTGCATCGCACATTGACCCTGGACGAGCTGTCCAAGGGCATCAAGTAAGGCCTGCGTCTGCTGATTCTGTAAGCGATAAAATTCGGACAGTACATCTGGAGATTGTGGCGAAGCCATTACACAAGTAAATCAGGGCAGTTTAGAGAAGAACGCGGTTTTGCCTCGTCGCCAATGTTGTGGTTAGCAGGAGAGCCAACACCGTGTTACTAGAGGAGGCCGAAAGGCACACGTTTTAGCTCATGCAGGCTGGCGTGAGGTCTGGAACAGGACAAGGAAATTGGAATTTAGAAAAACGGACGTAGCTGGTGGAATATTTAACTTTAATCCATTAATGATGAACGTTGCTCTTGACGGTACATGATTCACAATATCAATAGTAACTGAATATGGCTCCTTGCTAGGTCGTAGCAAATGACGTAGCTGAAGGCTATGCTAAACTATCGTCTCGGCAAATGAGAGCGTATTTTGTCAGTGAACCATCGCTAGCAAAGTCGGTTGTACAACTGGGGCGAGTGCTGGGAAGTCTCTCTAGACCTGCCGTGTGGCGGCGCTCGGTCTGCAATCACTGATAGTGGCGACACGCGGGTCCGACGTATACTAACGGACCGCGGCCGATTTAAAGGCTCCACCTAACAAGCGTGGTGTCTGGCGGTGACACCACAGTCTGGACAAACTTTGATACCAACAAGAACCTTTATGTATGACCAGAATTTATTTGGTTTTTGTAAAAAACGCTTCGATAATGTTCTGTTACTGTAGCCGCTGAAGGCTTCACGCATTGCTCTGAGAGCCAAACGTGTTTAATGAAGGGTCTCCCTATTTATAGCCGTATGCTTTGTTTAACACCTATTATGCAGCGGTCTGTTTCTTTAGGAGTTTATTTACAGTCACTGTATACGATGGAAGTTCCGTCCTGTCATGAACTGTTCTAAAAGGTACAGACATATCAAGTGCATGATGAACTATTCTTTTAAACCTGAGACACAGTTCTTTTGCATGCTCATCTCCAGAGATAAATATTTCCGTGTTCCTTATTGAGACACTACACTACTGCCTCTTTATCTAGTTTGCTGCAGATATAAATCCTTCTATGTGACTTAGTTGCCCAAAACAGTAAAAGTGTTACATATTGCATCAACTACGGTGGGGGGTGGGGGGGGCGTTCGCAGGGGTAAGTAATGACCTACTCAGTGGTGCATCGCAGTCTTTCTTTCTTTGTTGTTGTAACTATCATAGCAAATGAATTATGGTATTACTATTCACAATGAGACTTGTAACACCATAGCTTAGACATTACATACCTTTTATTGATTCAATTAGCTTTCTGTTTTGTTCAACATCCCATCGTTGAACTTCTGTAATTAGTGTATGATTAATTCGTTACTGTAATTAAGTGTAATCTCTGTAATATGCAAAATATGAACAAATGATATGTTTTGTCTATCTTACATAATCTCGTTGGTTATCTTTGAGGTTGAATAAATTTGTTTAAATAATTTTTTTGTAGAAATGTCAATATTTAAAAATGTTCTGTTTTATTTAATATGTTTGGTTGCTGTTATGATAACTGCTCACATTCACTTAGGGTTCTTAGTTATTTGTATGTAAAAGGTGGTGTGGTTCCCCTCGGGTATTGTGGTTGGCATAGGTAGAAGAGGTGGATTAAGAGTCAGTCGGGGACGAGCTACCAAACTGTTCACTGCTCATGTAAAAGTTGTGTATCGTGCTGGTGCCGAGAGAGGCTTTTCGTGCCGCTTTACAATGCCTCGGATGGATGGATAAAGAGCTGGAACTATTCTGGAATTGGTATCTATCATCACCACCAAGAAATGACAGAGTCCAGCATTTCCGCCTGCAAATCCACGCAAGGACATGCACTCGCCACCACGTTGCGCAATCACTAAAAAGGAACCAAGGAATTGTAAATATGTAAAGTGAAAAGTCAGCTCATTTGATGTTTTAGTGTGCTCAAATATAAGGTAAGTTATAACTGAATTTATGTACCTACCTCGATTTTTTCCTTATCACAACACCTCTCAGGCTCCTCTTCGTTTCAACTATGATTACCGAGTGTCCTTGTTGTGGAAAAAATGAAAGCCTCAAAGCTAAACAGTTAACTAAATAATGTTGTTTGATCTTTGGCAAGAAGGGAGTATTCAGATTTACTGTGGATTTGGTAAGATTGTGGGAGGTAGTAAATGTAGCTTTGTGAAAGCCTCCCAGTGATTGAAACATTCCAATTTAAAGTTTTGTGGACTTTGTAAGTCACTGACTTGAAAGCAGAAGACTTTGGTAATAAAGACAGGCAATAAACCATCTTGAGGTTAGTTCCAAAAGTAAATATTACTTAAGTTTGGTTTGAAATATTTTTCTTAGTAAACAATTTGCTTTTGCTTTTAAAAATTAAAAGTTCCTAAACTGAGGCTTATAAAGTTTAGCTTAGTTATTGATCATAGTGCTGCCTGTTGTAAATTGTAAAAGGTGATTCAGTTTCTTACAAATATGTCAGTATCGTGTCTCACTGCAGTAAAAATCGTGAACTGCATTTGTGGAAAGTTATATACTCATATTTGTTAAGTGCTTGTCTCTCTTGCGTATTAGAAGTGCATATTAATAATATAACAGGATCCACAGTTTGTCTATTGTGCTTATGCTAGGTAACAATTAACAGAAAGACCACTATCTATGATAACAGTAGCTTCTTTTATTCAAAGGTCAGTGTGAAATAGTTTGCTAGGTGAAATATTTTTTTCCATGTCAGATAGAAAAGTAATTGGTAAAAGAGAGACTAAACCTAAGTCCAATTTATGATTCTACAGTGAATATTAATAGTAATATTATTGAGACCATTCAGCTGATTAAGCCCTGAAGGTAATAGTGTGCATCGTTATCTATTATATTTGTGCAAATAGTTTATTCTGCTCTAAGTGTCTAAGTTCATGAGACCCAGAAAATATTAGATACAGGCTCCCAGGTAGATGCTATTTTCCTTGACTTCCGAAAGGCGTTCGATCCAGTTCCGCACTGTCGCCTGATAAACAAAGTAAGAGCCTACGGAATATCAGACCAGCTGTGTGGCTGGATTGAAGAGTTTTTAGCAAACAGAACACAGCATGTTGTTATCAATGGGGAGACGTCTACAGACGTTAAAGTAACCTCTGGCGTGCCACAGGGGAGTGTTATGGGACCATTGCTTTTCACAATATATATAAATGACCTAGTAGATAGTGTCGGAAGTTCCATGCGGCTTTTCGCGGATGATGCTGTAGTATACAGAGAAGTTGCAGCATTAGAAAATTGTAGCGAAATGCAGGAAGATCTGCAGCGGATAGGCACTTGGTGCAGGGAGTGGCAACTGACCCTTAACATAGACAAATGTAATGTATTGCGAATACATAGAAAGAAGGATCCCTTATTGTATGATTATATGATAGCGGAACAAACACTGGTAGCAGTTACTTCTGTAAAATATCTGGGAGTATGCGTGCGGAGCGATTTGAAGTGGAATGATGATATAAAATTAATTGTTGGTAAGGCGGATGGCTCAAATGGCTCTAAGCACTATGGGACTCAACTGCTGAGGTCATGAGTCCCCTAGAACTTAGAACTAGTTAAACCTAACTAACCTAAGGACATCACAAACATCCATGCCCGAGGCAGGATTCGAACCTGCGCCCGTAGCGGTCTTGCGGTTCCAGACTGCAGCGCCTTAAACCGCACGGCCACTTCGGCCGGCTGGTAAGGCGGATGCCAGATTGAGATTCATTGGGAGAGTCCTTAGAAAATGTAGTCCATCAACAAAGGAAGTGGCTTACAAAACACTCGTTCGACCTGTACTTGAGTATTGCCCATCAGTGTGGGATCCGTACCAGATCGGGTTGACGGAGGAGATAGGGAAGATCCAAAGAAGAGCGGCGCGTTTCGTCACAGGGTTATTTGGTAACCGTGATAGCGTTTCGGAGATGTTTAGCAAACTGAAGTGGCAGACTCTGCAAGAGAGGCGCTCTGCATCGCGGTGTAGCTTGCTCGCCAGGTTTCGAGAGGGTGCGTTTCTGGATGAGGTATCGAATATATTGCTTCCCCCTACTTACACCTCCCGAGGAGATCACGAATGTAAAATTAGAGAGATTCGAGCGCGTACGGCGGCTTTCAGACAGTCGTTCTTCCCGCAAACCATACGCGACTGGAGCAGAAAAGGGAGGTAATGACCGTGGCACGTAAAGTGCCCTCCGCCACACACCGTTGGGTGGCTTGTGGAGTATAAATGTAGATGTAGATGTAGATGAACCCTAACGTTAACATATGCAAGTGCCAGAGTTCATTGCACTCTCGTGTGGCAAAGTATGGGTTGTGTTGGTCCACTAAAGTTACTCATATCAATTTCTTGAACAAGAATGTTTATCATTCTCATGCCTCATTAGGCTGGTGACCGTTTTTATTATCATTTGGACAGCGGGGATAAGCAAATTATTGTTCGTTACTGTTTAAATAATTACGTAATTCTGACTTTCACTTCCGATAAGGCACCTCCGTTAGGTGTATCACGGTCAACACAACTAAATTCCTTTCAGAGGGTAACACTGCACTGTTGCTTTATACCATAATTACTTTAACAAGATAATTTCACTGTACGATCTGCCTACAACTTTAAGGTTATGTTATAACAGTAGCATACGGAAGTGTTATACGTGGCTTTTACGTGACAGGACTATTTGTTCTGTTGGGGCATAGTATGTAATAAACCAAATTTGGTACTTGATTGCACACGCTACGTAAATGCAGTTGCAGTGTTATTGACTGTTCTCAGGTGCTATTTTGATAAACCTCTGCACAAACAGCGTGTTCGTCCGAAAATACATCTGCTTCGATATACAAAAAAATTCATCAGGCAATGCAAGTTATGGCATGTTGTTCGCAAACAAGTTCTTTCAGTTTATCGCTTTCCTGCCGTTAACGACGTAGTTAGCGCAGACAGGCAACAGAATGAAGCTCAGACGTGTTTATCGAGGCGAGTATAAAGTACCGCCTCTGGTATTGACTGGCGGAGGGCGAATGAGACGTAAAAAAGCTCTTCCCGTGACGGCAGCACTCATTAGCGGGTCGTTTGCCATTACTGTCTGCGCGTGACGCTGCTACTGAAGTGAAAATGACTTTAATTACAAAAGTACCGCTAACGCGGGGGCACCCCCTGGAAAAAAATTTATGACTGTAAAATATTTTACGCTAGATTTAGCTGAGACATTAACGATTTGGGAGAAAGAAAGGAAATAATGACTTATTAATTTAGTATGAGCCTATATGTGTTTACTGGAAACTAAATTGTTGTAATCAGCATAAGGTTATTCGTCCCCATTTCGTTCTACACTATTGGCGATTAAAATTGCTACACCACGAAGATGACGTGCTACAGACGCGAAATTTAACCGACAGGAAGAAGATGCTGTGATATGCAAATAATTAGCTTTCCAGAGCATTCATACAAGGTTGGCGCCGGTGGCGACACCTACAACGTGCTGACATGAGGAAGGTTGCAACCGACTTCTCATACACGAACAGCAGCTGACCGGCGTTGCCTGGTGAAACGTTGTTGTGATGCCTTGTGTAAGGAGGAGAAATGCGTACCATCACGTTTCCGACTTCGATAAAGGTCGGATTGTAGCCTATCGCGATTGCGGTTTATCGTATCGCGACATTGCTGCTCGCGTTGGTCGAGATCCAATCACTGTTAGCAGAATATGGAATCGGTGTGTTCAGGAGGGTAATACGGAACGCCTTGCTGGACCCTAACGGCCTCGTATCATTAGCAGTCGAGATGACAGGCATCTTATCCGCATGGCTGTAACGGATCGTGGAGCCACGTCTCGATCCCTGAGTCAACAGATGGGGACGTTTGTAAGACGACAACCATCTGCACGAACAGTTCGACGACGTTTGCAGCAGCATGGACTATCAGCTCGGAGACCATGGCTGCGGTTACCCTTGACGCTGCATCACAGACAGGAGCGCCTGCGATGGTGTACTCAACGACGAACCTGAGTGCACAAATGGCAAAACGTCATTTTTTCGGATGAATCCAGGTTCTGTTTACAGCATCATGATGGTCGCATCCGTGTTTGGCGACATCGCGGTGAACGCACATTGGAAGCGTGTATGCGTCATCGCCATACTGGCGTATCACCCGGCGTGATGGTATGGGGTGCTACTGGTTACACGTCTCGATCCCCTCTTGTTCGCATTGACGGTACTTTGAACAATGGACGTTACATTTCAGAAGTGTTACGACCCTTGGCTCTACCCTTTATTCGATCCCTGCGAAACCCTACATTTCAACAGGATAATGCACGACCGCATGTTGCAGGTCCTGTACGGGCCTTTCTGGATACAGAAATTTTCGACTGCTGCCCTGGCCAGCACATTCTCCAGATCTCTCACTAACTGAAAAGGTCTGGTCAATGGTGGCCGAGCAACTCGCTCGTCACAATACGCCAATCACTCCTCTTGATGAATTGTGGTGTCGTGTTGAAGCTGCATGGGCAGCTGTACCAGTACACGCCATCCAAGCTCTGTTTGAGTCAATGCTTCGGCGTCTCAAGGCCGTTATCACGGCCAGAGGTGGTTGTTCTGGGTACTGATTTCTCAGGATCTATGCACCCAAATTGCGTGAAAATGTAATCACATGTCAGTTCTATTATAATATATTTGTCCAATGAATACCCGTTTATCATCTGCATTTCTTCTTGGTGTAGCAATTTTAATGGCCAGTAGTGTATATTTACATCTACAGCTATACTGCGCAAGCCACGTGACGGTGTGTGACGGAGTGTATTTTGATATCATTATCATTTTCCACATTTCCCTACTACATTTGTGAATGGAGAACGCTTGTCGACCAACTTCCGTATGAACTCAAACTTCTTTGATTTTCTCGTCGTGGACATTTCGCAAGAAGTACGTGAGAGGAAGTAATAAGCTCACCGGGAAAAATATTAGTCACCACTAGAGAAATCACTAAAAGCACCATTTGATACTAGATAATTCCTCCCCTGGACTTGATAACCGCCTGGATTCTATTGGGAAGGGTGTCTGGAGGTACTGCAGGTACGTCGTATCCAGTTTAAGCCACTCGCTGAGGATCTGATATCCCAGTCGCACAAATTACGGGGATGCTGATGTCGTCGTTTCACCCACTGTTCCAATACGTCCTGCAGTTTTCTATGGCGCTCAAGTCAGGTGATTTTGCAACCCAATCGAGATGTAATAATGCGTGGGTGTGTTCAGAAACTCAGTCAAATAATCTTCCAACCCAATAAACTTTGCTGGTTGGTTGGTTTGTGGGGAGGGGCAAACAACGAGGTCATCGATCCCATAGGGGTCAGCCGGCCGGCGTGGCCGAGCGATTCTAGGCTCTACAGTCTGGAACTGCGCGACCGCTACGGTTGCAGGTTCGAATCCTGCCTCGGGCATGGATGTGTGTGATGTCCTTAGGTTAGTTAGGTTTAAGTAGTTCTAAGTTCTAGGGGACTGATGATCTCAGAAGTTAAGTCCCATAGTGCTCAGAGCCATTTGAACCATTTTTGATCCCATCGGATTGAGGAAGGATGGGAAAGAAAGTTGACCATGCCCTCGCAAAGGAAAGCGGGCCGTTACAAAGGAAAGCTCCCGGCATTTGCCTGAAGTGATCGAGGGAAACCACGGAAAACCTAAATCAGGATGGCTGGACTCGGGTTTAAGCCGTCGTCCTTCCGAATACGAGTCCAGTGTGTTAACCACTGCGCCACCTCGCTCGGTGCAGATGTTGACTGAAAGGCAACACTTGGGCATTGAGAATGTTTAAATAGACGATGCTGGTTCACGTTAAAGGTCACCTCAGTGAGTGGGCTCCATTCATGAGAAGAAAAACACCCCTACAACATCACAGACCCGCCTCCGGCGTGCACCTGACCTTGCACACATTCAGGATGAGTTGCTTCATTTGGTCTTCGGTGCACCCGACGGAGTGTGTCATTTGAATGCAGTCAAAAGTGTGAATCCTCAGACCACATTACCTTCCGCCACAAATCCATCTACTTCACCACCCATATGGACATGGGCGCTTCGAGACCCGAATACCCTTTTTTGCCATTTTGTCACGTACTTACATCTGCCCGCGTTTAGGTACAGCTTGCGCTTGAAACATAAGTGTGTCACTGATCACTACAGCTTTATGCTGAGGCAGGGGCATTACACAGACGGTTGAGCACGTGACTGCTGTGCCATTCGTAAAGGCTGGTTTCCGCAAACATCACAGCACAAACACTGCTCTAATTAAAGTAGCCGGCCGCGGTGGTCTAGCGGTTCAGGCGCTCAGTCCGGAACAGCGCGACTGCTACGGTCGCAGGTTCGAATCCTGCCTCGGGCATGGATGTGTGTGATGTCCTTAGGTTAGTTAGGTTTAAGTAGTTCTAAGTTCTAGGGGACTGATGACCGCAGATGTTGAGTCCCATGGTGCTCAGAGCCATTTGAACCATTTGAGCCATTAATTAAAGTAACTGATGACCTGAAATACGCCATCGACAGCCGAAAGGCAACAATATTGACGCTGCTACACTTCAGCAAAGCTTTTGACACTGTTAACGTTGACATATTGCTCAGAAAAATGCAACAGCTTAATTTCGCAGATAGTGCATTGAGATGGTTTGAAACCTACTTTAAAGAAAGACAGCAATGTGTTGTCTGCGTAAATGAAAAATCTTCCTGGAAACATGTCTCCTCGGGAGTGCCACAAGGATCAATCTTAGGACCACTTTTATTTTCTTAATATGTCAACGATATTTCGTCGGATCTGTCCTCTTGTAAATATCATTTCTATGCCGACGACCTCCAGCTCTACCTAAGGCTCAGACCGGAAGATATAAACACTGCAATCACTCAGATGAATGATGATCCGTCTTCAGTAGTGACATGGGCGAAAAACCTGGGGCTTAAACTAAGTGCAAAAAAGCCACAAGTAATCTTAAAAGCCCATCAGAAATTAATAAGTTCAGATTTCCGCGAACGGCTGCCTCCTATTCTGCTCGACGGTATTCCAGTACCACATCAGAAAACAGTTAACAGCTTGGGTGTAACTTTGGATGAGCATCTTAACTGGGCAGAGAATACAGTCGCAGTGTGTCGGAAGACGTCCGCATGTCTCTATGCTCTCAAAAAGTTTCGGAACGTATTTCCACAGGGCTTGAAACGCCAGCTCGTGCAAGCACTCGTTCTACCGAACCTCCACTACTGTGATGTAATTCAACAAGGCATGAGTAGTGAAAACAAAAGACGGCTAGAACTAACCATGAATGCCTGTGTGCGTTACACCGGCAACATTCGCCGATATGATCATGTTAGTGCTTCATACCCGCAGCTAGGGTGGCTGCGGCCGGACAAATTGCGTGACTACCACGCTCTATGTCTACTTCACCGACTGCTCGTCGCGAAAGCACCCCAATATCTTGCTTCAGAGGTGAAACATCTGTCATGCCATCATAATCGAAACACGAGGTCACCCCTATTTGGTATCCTAACTGTGCCCACTCACAAAACAAAAACTTTTGCAAACTCCTTCTGAGTTGCCGCTGTCCGCCTCTGGAACAAACTGTCTCTTAACTTGCGCAAAATTCAGTCTCCTGCTGGTTTTAAGAAGAAGTTGAAGCATTTCCTACTATCATCCTCATAACGTTTTCCACAAAATTAATGTACAAGGCATATGTCAAATAGCAAAGCTAGTGTCTCCTATCTTGCTCCTTTCTCTTCTTCCTCTTCATCTACTTCTATTAGCCACACAATCTTCTTTGCCTTTATATTTCCTTAATTATGTTCCATCATGTCTCTATTCTTCTCCTCCCTTCACCATCAGTCTCCCTCATATTCCCTGCTGCTAGCACTCCTATCTAAAATCTCTCTTTCATAATGACTAATTATAACAGTACTTATCATCTACGAATATAAACTCTGTATGTATGTAATTTTCCAAGTGTGCCTTTGTAATTGTTTATTTCACATATGAATGTAAAATAAGTAGAATGCCTGGTTAGATGTAAGAGAGGGCCTGATGGCCCTAATCTTGCCAGGTTAAGTAAATAAATAAAGGCTTAACGATTCGTCTGTGCGTGCGCAGTGGCGTGACAAGTGTTTTCTCCGGTAAGCTTACAGGGGGTAGACAAAATAATGTGAACACCATGCAACGTAGTATATGTTGCTGCAAGTTGCCACCGCTGCGCATGTGAAAATACTGTGATGCGGCTGCAGTGGACAGTTGTCGTACGAAGTCTTGCAGGTTCAGTGTATTATACATTTTGTTCTGCGGCGATTAACTCAAGCGATCGATCGGATGTGTGATCTCTGAGACTTCCAACTCGTTGGTATGCAGTTAGACCTGGTATCTGTGACGAAATCGGCTGAACTGTTTAACGCTTCACGAGCGACAGTATCCACGGTGACGACAGAATACACAGAATGTGGTAAAACACGATAGTTGAAGTGGAATAGTGGGCGAAAGCCGAAGTTTACTGACAGAGATCGGAAACTTTGGAAATTTGTGGTACGTTTCTATGGGACCAAACTGCTGAGGTCATCAGTCCCTACACTTATACGCTACTTAATCTAACTTAAACTAACTTACACTAAGGACAACACACACATCCATGCCCGAGGGAGGACTCGAACCTCCGACGGGGGGATTCGCGCGAATCGTGACAAGGCGCCCGAGACCGCGCGGCTACCCCGCGGACAGATTGGTTCAAATGGCTCTGAGCACTATGGGACTTAACATCTGTGGTCATCAGTCCCCTAGAACTTAGAACTACTTAAACCTAACTAACCTAAGGACATCACACACATCCATGCCCGAGGCAGGATTCGAACCTGCGACCGTAGCAGTCGCGCGGCCGCGGACAGAGATCGACGAACATTAAAAAAGACTGTGGCCAGACAATATAAAACTACCGCGGCAAAAGTGACTGCAGATCTCCACACTCACTTGGGTAATACCGTGGTGACAAAACAGTACGACGGGAGATTCACACGGCTAACATTGATGGAAGGGCTGCAATATCGGAAGCTAAGGCAAATCTGCGAAAGAAATGGTGCTACGATGATAAAACCTAGACGCTTGATGACTGGAAGAATGTGAAACGATCCAGTAAATCATCGTTTACTTTGTTTCCTACAAACGAACGGGTTTATGTATGGAGAATACTACAAGATGCCTATGATCCGGCCTGCCTTCTTCCTCCAGTCAAGCACTGGGAAGTTTGCGTTATGATTTGGGCGGCTGTATCGTGGCATTCAGCTTGTCCTACCAGTACCCTTACTGATCGGATTACAGCGAGTGAGTATCACGACGTCCTCGACAATGAAATTCTTACTGTGACTAGCATGTACCTGCTAAAAACTGCCATATTTCAAGATGATAAAGCGTTCATACACTCGTACACACAGTCAAAAATGTTCAGGTGTGACTTGTGGAGCTACAATGGTTCAAATGGCTCTGAGAACTATGAGACTTAACATCTGAGGTCATCAGTCCCCTAGAACTTAGAAGTACTTAAACCCAACTGACCTAAGGACATCACACACATCCATGCCCAAGTCAGGATTCGAACCTGCCACCGTGGCGGTCGCGTGGTTCCAGACTGAAGCGCCTAGAACCACTCGGCCACAACGCCGGTACTTGAGGAGCATCAGAATATCACCAAACATCTTCCCTGCCAGCACAATAGCCAGACCTCAACATCACTGAGCAGTTATGGGGAGTTATAGAGCAGAGAGTGAGGACCAGCTCCGACATCGTTGGAGTAAGTAGCGGATGTTTTCGTGCAAGAATAGGGGAACATTCCGCTGGAAGCTATTCAGACGCTATACGAATCTATTCCGAGAAGAACTCTAGCTGTTCTAAAAGCCAGTGGGGGCTCATCTCCTTAATAATAAATACATATATGTATCTGTCAATTGTTCATATTACTTTGTCCACCCTCTGTATGTTGCCTGGTTCTCCTTCGAACGTACGCATTCAGAATTCCAGAATTAAACGTCACTGTTATACACAACGACTGCCAGTGAAGTTTGTCACGCCGACCGAACGAGACGTGCCCGTGTTCCGTTAGATCTTTTCTGTCTTTACTATTATTCCTGATTGTAAGGGTCCCAGGTGAGAAACAACAGGCTACGGTCGCAGGTTCGAATCCTGCCTCGGGCATGGATGTGTGTGATGTCCTTACGTTACTTAGGTTTAAGTAGTTCTAAGTTCTAGGGGATTGATGACCTCAGGAGTTAAGTCCCATAGTGCTCAGAGCCATTTGAACCTATGAAATAATGATCAATAATGGAATGTCAGATACTGAAGCCGTACTTTTGTTGGTACCATTTTTTTGAGAAACAACACTCAAGAATCGGTTCAAATGGCTCTAAGCACTAATGGACCCAACAGCTGAGGTCATCAGTCTCCTAGACTTAGAACTACGTAAATCTAACTAACCTAAGGACATCACACACATCCATGCCGGAGGCAGGATTCGAACCTGCGACCGTAGCAGCAGCGCGGTTCCGGACTGAAGTGCCTAGAACCGCTCGGCCACAACGGCCGGCTCAAGAATCGGTCTCACCACTGTTTTGTATACCACTTCTTCTGTGGATGGATTGCATTTCCTTAATATTCCCTACGTGGCTGATGTATTCATTACCCTTTAGGTCGTTCCGGTCGGTTAGTCAAAGGTATTTTACAGTTGCTGCTGTTCCTATGATTCTTCACCAATGGTAATCGAACAGCAAGCATCTCTTCGTGTCCTTCTGCACAGTACGTTACATTTATTTACATTCAGTGTCAACAGTCAGCAGCACTAATAATCGATCCTTCGCAGTCCTTTCTGCATTTAGCTACTGTCTTCTGGCGTTGCAGCCACCCTATAGGCAATAGTATCACGTACGAAAAGCTTCATGTAGAATTAAGGGTTATCTTCTGAATCATTTACTTATCATTTCATCCTAATCACCGGTGCGCAATTCGCCCAATGTGACGTCGACTACAATAGGACTTGCTCTTGGCGGCCGAACTTTCCCGAATGGCAGCAATGCCTGCGATCATTTCATTTTCATGGTTTACAGCAACGATGATTTCGTCCCATTAAGAACAACGTAGTGATTTCTTCTGCTAGAAAGTTCTGAATCCAGTCTTAAATGTTGTCCGATACTCTACGTGCTCCTATTTTTACCATTGAATGACAGTGCGGAACTGTATCGAATGACTTCCAGAAGTCAAACAACATGGCATCTACCTCGGCGTCTTCAACTGCGGCGCTTTGGATTTTGTGGACGAACAGAGCGAGATGTGTTTTGTAACATCTCTGTTTACATAACAATGCTTAGCAAGTACCAGAACATCATTCAAAGGAAGTGGCTACTTTGAGCAAGAGTACGAACATCTGAACCGGGTAGTAGAGTAATCTGGACTAATCTGAGAACCTAGTAATCAATAAGAGCAATTTGCAAAGCCTTCTCGAAAAACGGCCAGATGCCAGTTGTTTGTATACCGACAGATTTAAATACAAGCACTCCGTCGTCTGTGGCTATGTAGAAATTAAAAATAAAATGGGTTACGTGCAGTATAGGGAAGGAACAGTTTATCTAGGGGTTTAAATGCCCTGTTTTGACTGCACTGCGTTTCTTTTCACGCAATCGTTTTTTTTTAAAAAAGCTGAACACCTGTACATTACTGCATAAACCCTCCAGATGTTTGGAGTATCGTCTTCAAATGTGAAACAAATCCGATTCACAGTGGACAAGTCACCGTTAAGTACATATAAACCTATTCTTAACGAACTGTTTTTCTATCTAAAATCAACCCAAAATCTTAATAAATTAATTACAGACCACTGATGATGCTTTACCTCAATAAAGCGAAACGCGTCTGGTGAAAAACCCACGCATTTTTGTAATTGCAACGACAGAAGTAAAATAGCCTCAAGATACTATAGATGTTGCACAATGTTTGTGTCTCTTCCGCATTCTCATGTGCGTCCTCTTAACAGTCAGCGTTTTTTAAGTCTGTGTTCGTTGTCCACGCACTTGTTACGACACTCCGTCATAGCGTCACTTCCGCGAACACATCTATATCACCTTCTAAACTTTACAGAAGTTCTCCGGAATATTTTGCAGGTCTAGCATTTCTGTGAGAAACAACAGTGTGGAGAATCAGAGAAGCCGCAGTCTAGGGTAATGATCCCAGAATTAATTTTCCGTCTACAGCGGATTTGAAATTTTCCGGCAGATTAAAACTGGATTCCAGGATTCGAGCCTAGAATATTTGCCTTTCGCGGGTGAAAGGTTCTGGGTTCAAGTGTCACTGCGGCACACAGTTTTAATCTTGCAGAATGTATCAACACTCCGCTGCAGACAGAAAATTCATGCTGAATAAAATTACTCTCAATATCAAAACAGCGTCTCTCCGTTTCTGGAGGGTACAAAATGGTCAAAAGTAGGTCGCGTGTTTTCCCGGGCACTAGCTGTCTGCCCGTTAACTAGTGCGTTGCCCTCGCCCCAGAGGTAATCGATTTGTACTCTGATGGTAGGAAAACATTGCCGTTATCAGTATTTTGTCGAATATTTTATGATCCTCAGATCATGTTCTAAGTCACAGTTCTCTCCATAGAATCTTATCGAGACACTGTACAATTACACTCCTGGAAATGGAAAAAAGAACACATTGACACCGGTGTGTCAGACCCACCATACTTGCTCCGGACACTGCGAGAGGGCTGTACAAGCAATGATCACACGCACGGCACAGCGGACACACCAGGAACCGCGGTGTTGGCCGTCGAATGGCGCTAGCTGCGCAGCATTTGTGCACCGCCGCCGTCAGTGTCAGCCAGTTTGCCGTGGCATACGGAGCTCCATCGCAGTCTTTAACACTGGTAGCATGCCGCGACAGCGTGGACGTGAACCGTATGTGCAGTTGACGGACTTTGAGCGAGGGCGTATAGTGGGCATGCGGGAGGCCGGGTGGACATCCCACCGAATTGCTCAACACGTGGGGCGTGAGGTCTCCACAGTACATCGATGTTGTCGCCAGTGGTCGGCGGAAGGTGCACGTGCCCGTCGACCTGGGACCGGACCGCAGCGACGCACGGATGCACGCCAAGACCGTAGGATCCTACGCAGTGCCGTAGGGGACCGCACCGACACCTCCCAGCAAATTAGGGACACTGTTGCTCCTGGGGTATCGGCGAGAACCATTCGCAACTGTCTCCATGAAGCTGGGCTAAGGTCCCGCACACCGTTAGGCCGTCTTCCGCTCACGCCCCAACATCGTGCAGCCCGCCCCCAGTGGTGTCGCGACAGGCGTGAATGGAGGGACGAATGGAGACGTGTCGTCTTCAGCGATGAGAGTCGCTTCTGCCTTGGTGCCAATGATGGTCGTATGCGTGTTTGGCGCCGTGCAGGTGAGCGCCACAATCAGGACTGCATACGACCGAGGCACACAGGGCCAACACCCGGCATCATGGTGTGGGGAGCGATCTCCTACACTGGCCGTACACCACTGGTGATCGTCGAGGGGACACTGAATAGTGCACGGTACATCCAAACCGTCATCGAACCCATCGTTCTACCATTCCTAGACCGGCAAGGGAACTTGCTGTTCCAACAGGACAATGCACGTCCGCATGTATCCCGTGCCACCCAACGTGCTCTAGAAGGTGTAAGTCAACTACCCTGGCCAGCAAGATCTCCGGATCTGTCCCCCATTGAGCATGTTTGGGACTGGATGAAGCGTCGTCTCAGGCGGTCTGCACGTCCAGCACGAACGCTGGTCCAACTGAGGCACCAGGTGGAAATGGCATGGCAAGCCGTTCCACAGGACTACATCCAGCATCTCTACGATCGTCTCCATGGGAGAATAGCAGCCTGCATTGCTGCGAAAGGTGGATATACACTGTACTAGTGCCGACATTGTGCATGCTCTGTTGCCTGTGTCTATGTGCCTGTGGTTCTGTCAGTGTGATCATGTGATGTATCTGACCCCAGGAATGTGTCAATAAGGTTTCCCCTTCCTGGGACAATGAATTCGCGGTGTTCTTATTTCAATTTCCAGGAGTGTAGATTGTAAATGTAAACAAGGTTACATTTCAATACGAACACGTGAAGAGGTGAGTGCAGTCAAATCCTTTGTGTCACAGGCTGGGAGAGTCTGTTCAGAGAGATGTAGATAGCTATAAATTACTACAAAAAATATAAATAGCAACAACATATTGTTAATAATAAATACCTTTTTAAAACAAATCTCTTTCAGATCGAAAGGTTCCTCCTCATAAGCCGGTTCACGTTCAAAATTACTTTCAGCATATTCTGTTCATGGGACGTCTGCTGTTTCTGGTTACGGCGAAAGTTCCTTGAGGCGGTGGTGTCCTAAAAAAACGATGTAAGAGAAATGACTACTTTAATGTAATTGGATCTAACAGTGAAGTAATTAATTGTAGCCAGATATGTGAACATATATTTTATAAGCAACAGTCCTACAGTATCAAAATTCAAGTATATATTTTCCTGCTCAGATCGTACATTGCTTCCACCTGGACCAACTCATCATACTGCAGACACTTATACCTCTATCAATACTTTTGGTTCCAAGTCTCCAAAATGATCAAATTTCTGCACATTCGTTGCACTGTCCAAAAAAAAAGTAAAAAAAAACAGCAAGTGGCTACTTTTAGAAATTTTAAGCACTTGAATACGTCTGTGCTTACATCTGATGCCTATGATATCTCTTGCTAGAGAAAGAAAGGAAATAACTTTCACATGAAGTATCTAATATCACTGAGAGATTCGGTAATTTATTTGATAAACACACTCTGATGAAAAGTGTAAGAGTCAGTAGAAAACCTGCGCCATGGCTTACCAATCAATTAAAACATGTCTCCAGTATTGGAGACACAGCACGCAGGACATTTAAATGGCACCCAATGTCTGAGACTCATATCATCTACAAGCAACTTCGCAACTCAGTTAGCTAGTCAGTCATAAATTCGAAAGTCAGGAAGCAGGAAGGCCAGTTCGTTAACAGAGGACTTTCACAGGCTTTTCATCTTGTCAAAAACTCTATGAGGCCTGGAAAAACCAGATCTCAGTAGTAGGATAAAGTTGGTTCTGGCACTTTTTTTTCAGCAGGTTGCATATATTCAGTGGTAATCATACATCCAGGGGTAAATTATCCTCCTCCCCTTAATATATTGTTATGGTAATTGATTTATGACCTGCTGGAGGTTGAGTTATGGCCCCCTGGGGATAGTCAGCCATTCTGAGAAACTCCTTAAACCTCCCCCTCCACTCCTCATCTTCCTCCTCCACCACTCCAGAAAAAAGGTCACATTTTTGCCACCCCTCCTCAGTTTATTCACAGCCACTTTTCCCCCTCCTGGGAAATCTCCCAGCCCTCCCTTTCCTCCTACACTTTGACCTTACCTCCTTTCTCCCACTTGTCAAATGGTGCAGGGAAGACATATTCTAAAAAAAATGGCTCTGAGTACTATGGGACTTAACATCTGAGGTCATCAGTCCCCTAGAACTTAAACCTGACTAACCTAAGGACATCACACACATCCATGTCCAAAGCAGGATTCGAAACTGTGACCGTAGTGGTCGCGTGGATCCAGACTGAAGCGCCTAGAACCGCTCGGCCACACTGGACGGCGGAAATATTCTTTTCGTTAAAAATTTCTGTTGTAGGCTGTGTGTGAGTACATGATATGTTGTTATCTGAGCCCTCCTCTTAGTTGTTGTAGATGGTTTTGAGGCAGAGGAGCAGTGACAGGCAGAGGCTGCGATGCTACCCAAATCACAGCTATTGTGTGGGAGTATATTCTAAAAAAACTTTATTCTATGTAGTTTTTTGTGTATATGTAATGTGTTGCTGTTATTTAGTGGTCAATGACTCTGAGACATGTTCTTTCTATTAAAAAAAATTCTCTCTAAAATTTCATTGTAATGCTATATATACATAATATGTTGTTGTTATTTCATGGCCATCCAGTCTGATTTTGAAGATCAGGAGGAAAAGAGACAGAGGTTCTGATACTATCCACATCATAGCTATTGTGTAACTGTATATTCTAAAAAAAAGTCCTTAATTTTGTATGTGTATTTTTTAAATAAATAAATATGTTACTGTTGTAGGTGAATCCATGGTAGTTTGAATAAGAATGATGAGGTGCCACAATGGGGAGGGGAGATAGGGTGGGAGGTGCATCAGTGCAAGGAGATGCCAGAGTCACTTGGAGGATATGTCAGAGCAGAGCAGTACAGATAATTTATGTACTCATTCTGCTTATATATGAATAATTAGTATTTATAAGGGCATACTTGCAGTAGCAGCATGCACTGTCTAGAATGTTATAGTTATTTTTTTTGTTATGGTTCCTCTTCCAGTGGGTGTCTCACCATAGTACACCATGTATCGGGTACAGTGGATGGTGAAGAAACAACCATCTAGATACAGTCCTGTGTGGCACACACTGCTACATAAGACGCCACTTGTTGCTGTGTGAGAACCCGCAGCAGCTGCAGCTGCAGTCACAGCTTTAGCTGCCCCTGCTGCTGCCCCTGCACCAGCTGTGCTCTGGCATCCATGGGCCAGCCTCCCTCTGGCAACTGGCTTGGGGTTGTGGCAACAACTATCGCTGCAGCTGTAGCCCAGCTGCTCACATTGGGGCAACACACCATCTCTTCCTGCACCAGTTCTCTCTTGTAAGGTATGTGCACATCCTTGCTCTTCATCGAAGCCAGCACCAATGTCATCATCTAGTTGTTGTTATTTTAGTGAAGGACATCATATTAGTAACACCATACCAAATTAGAATACTTGGTGATTGCAGACGCCTTTGAGGAGCGAATCTCATCCACTAGGATTCAAAATCCAGCCAGAGGGGATTCTATGACCATGTAGGGTTTCTGAAAGCGTGCTTCCCTGTTCTAGAAACAGGGCTCCTCAAGATTGTTAATGATGCACGGTATCCTGCCATTAAATACAGATCTGTTGCATCCACCTGCTCCCCCAAAAGGTTCAACGTTGAAGAGACAAGCCTTCACTTTCTTAGGGGGGAAAAGACATGATAACGCAGAGCAGATCATCGTTGTGTGGTTTCATGTGCCCATATTGAGTGCTATACGAGACCAGTTTCCTGAGACAGAAGTTAGAGGTCCAGCTGGAGCACTCAGTCAAATACTAACCTTGACATCCATATGCATGTCTATGAACCAGTAAATAGAGGGTCCAACTATGTCCAACTTCCTAGAGATATAGCTGATAAGAAAGCATGTATTAATGTTGAAAATAAAACCGACCACTCTTGTTTTCTATGGTTAATCATGGATTGAAAAATAAACAACACGAAAAATGCGTGGTGCACATTTTGATAGGTGGATATCTTGACATTCATAAGTGTTATAACTTTGATGATATCGAGTACCCCACGAAGATCCATTACATATTTAAATTTGAGGTGCAGAGTATTAGCATATGATTTCATGTTAATGGGCTGGAGAAACACAAGTCAGATGACTAGAACAAACAGGATAAACATATAATCATCACACCCCTGCATTTCTCAAAATTTCCTGGTGAGCAGAACATGCATACAAACATGCTGGTGTTCTCCAATGGAGACATATATCTTTGTGTTTGGATCAGGAACAAGTCCTGACTCATTCCTTATCAAATCAATAAACACAAGCATAAACTGCATATTTGCTTCAGGTGTCTGAATGCCTTTTCCTCAGACACATTTCTAGCAAAGCATTTAGTAGATTGTGCTTCCAAGGACTCGGAACATGTTATTTTGCCTCCTGAGACAAACAAATTCCTGAAGTTTAAAATACAGATGCGATGCTTGTTTGTGTTGTATGCCGACTCTGAGCATCTCCTCGCTCCAGTGACCCACTGTGAAAGTTACCTTACAGCCCCACATACTACCTCCACAGAAAAACACGTACCATTGTGGGAGAATATCAAGTTGCATCGTCCTGTGATTCGAGTCTTAACTGATACAACTAGTATGTTGGGGATAATCCTGCAGTTTGGCTTCTCACTTAGCTTGAAAAACTTTTGTGGGAAGTTGATAAGTTTTACAGAGAATACCTCCCCATGACCAGGTCGAAGGACAATAAAGATGTGTACAATAACACAGTGGAATGCCATATTTGTGGGCTGCCGTTACACAGAAAAGTAGAAACTCCTCATAGTGACCACTGTCATCTTACTGGGAAGTACTGTGACGCAGCTCACAATATATGCAACTTGAAGTATCGATCACTGCAACACATACCTGTCTTTTTCCATAACTGATGCTCACTTTCTTGTTGAGCACTTGGCCCATTTTGGTATGGAGAAGATCCATTACACACTTAAATTTGAGGTGCAGAATACTAGAATATGGTTTCACGTTTCTGGGATGGAGAAAAACAAGTCAGATGACTAGAACAAACATGATAAATATATAATCGTCAGACCCCTGCATTCCTCAAAATTTGCTAGTGCGCATAACATGTCATTGTCCTGCCAGATAGTGTTGAGAAATATATTTCATTCCTCAAACGAATGTCACCAAGAATTATGCTCGATTCCTTGACTCGATACGTTTTATGCAGACACTACTCCAGTAGGTTGTTGAGACTTAGCTGCAGAAGGATATGTATACAGCTCGAGCACCATTCCCCAATGAAGAAAAGTTTCAGCTTGTGACTGGGTAATGGGTTTTCCCATACGAGTATCTGGATCTTTTGGCAATACTCAATGAAACCAGGCTACCTGACATAACTACAATTTCCATCGCCTGTAGGCGATGCTATAATGGATGCAGAGTATGAGCATGCTGTGAATGTCTGGTGGAAATTCAACATTTCCACTTTAGGTGAATATGCACTACTTCACAGGGGCACAGACGTGCGCTTGCTCTTTGATGTTTTCGAGAAATTCCGGAGTTTATGCATGACGACCTATTCTCTAGATCCCGCCTTTTATTACACAGCACCTGTGTTGTTTTGGAACACCACCCCTGCCTACGATTAATTATCCTGGCTACATGCGGATAAGTATAGTGATTATGATACCTTGTGTTCGTTGCATCATCAGCTCAATCATTGCACTACTTCCTAGTTTTCTTCAACTCTTACAGTACTGCCTGAATAATACAACAGAAATAATCATTCTCAACAAAGTAAAATCGTCTCTGTACCACTACACAACAGTACCATGTTCTCTAAATCATTCTCTGTGTCAGGGATCCGATTTTGGAACAATTATTCTCAAAATATTAGAGAAATTAAAACCTTTTCAAACTTCAGAAGACAGCGAATGGCTCACCTTCTATCACAATAGCGATCTCTTCTTGCAGCTCACTCTCGTCAATACTTTCTCCCCCCATCACTTCTTTTAAAGTTCTCTATTGAAATTCTCTTCTTCTTGTCACTTTCATTTCAATCCTCTCCTCTTTCATTATCCCTTCAGCTTCTTCTACTCCTAAACAAGACTTCAAAAGTGCTAAACTAATCAATATCATTCTTAATGCCTCGAGTTATGTTGTTCTTGTCATTGTCATTATTATTATTTTTGTTATTATTATTATTCCATATTATTACTTTTTTAATAATGAAAATTATTATTATTGATTTTGTTATGTAGCAACTAATTAATATCATTCTTAATAACTATTTTATCATCATTATTAGTGTTACTATTATTATGGACAATTATTATTTTTATTAATGATGCAAATTACTATTACTGTGATTGTAATCTAGTATTTCTTGTATATGTTTTTCCTGGACAGATGTAACAGAGGGCCTTAAGGCCCAATCTGCTCAGGCTAAATAGGCAATAAATAAATGAATAAAATATAAACAACTTTCTAAGGTAGGAACAAAGTTAGTTCAGTGTAATGTAAAGAAACCTTGTGACTTTGATTCCACTATTTTGTAATACTTACTTTAATACAGGCGCTATTAACAATCGGTGGTTGCTGCATTGTAAGAATCAGCCGATATTTTTACACAAAAGCGGTCCTTTCATGTTAGTTTTCAATGAAATACTATAAATTTTTAGACTTCACACATGAGATCACGTAACTTGGGGGAACCAGACCAACAAACGTTGTTCAAAACTAAGCGTTAGTATGTTTATCATGAAGAAAATGTTTGAGACAGTAGATGCTCTGTGTCCTTCTTGGTGCCATTCAAGAGGAATAGCTTAGTGCAGGCAACCAGTTTAGGATCTTATTTTGTTTCATTCCATACCTAGTAGTATCAGGAAAGACAACAAATTAAATTACAAGAATAGGATTATTTGTGTTTGACTTACAGTGATGTGTTTTTGTTGAGTTCACCATGGGTAAAAAATAATGTACATCACCTCCTGTCCTATCAGCCATTTTAATGATTGGTGATCAGAACACTCTTGAAGGTGAACCTGCAATGATGAAGCTTTTAGGGCTGGGAAGAGATCAGACGAAGGAAAATCTGGTAGCAGCAATCATATACATTACAACAAACAAATTCGTTATGCATTTGTATCTCCAGTGAAAGATACAGGATGATTCAGAATTCCTATTATGCAGTTGTAGTTGTAGAGGGAAATCAGGGCAGCAACATACGGTAATCAACCCAAGTCCGAAACTGCGTGGTTTGGAAGATAAACTTTAAACGATGGAGGAAACGCATATTGAGAGGTCAGTGTCTCGTGTCAGGTGATGTCTTGTGTGACGTCATGTCACGTGTCATCAGAGAACAACCCAATGAAGTGGAGTGCATGAACGTCAGTTACCACTGAGCGATCGAGAAAGGCCGTGCGTCACAGAATGGCAGAGTACACGTTTTCCCAGAACGCCGACCAAATTGCTCATCTACAGTGAAAGTGGACGAAATAGTCCATTAGCACAACGCCTGCACCATGAACGATTTCCGGGTCGTGCCCATCCATCACATACCATTTTTGCAACGTTGCAACAGCGGCTTTGGGAAGCCGGCACCCTCAAGGTTAATAGCGCCATTTGTGGTTGTGTCCATAAGTATGGCATTGTTGACATGGAAGAATAAGTCCTCAATCTGGTCGACCAGACCCCATTGACGAGTACCCGCAACATTGCAGGATCTGTGGATGTATCACAGAGCAGCGTCTGGCGAGTTCTCCATGATTAGCATTCCTCATGAATAGCAATCCATACCACCTCCAGAGGGTGCAGACAATGGCTCCACCTGATTTTGTGCCTCTTGCCTATTATTGTGCATGGTTCCTGTAACTCTGTCTTGACGTTCCAGACTTTCCTCGGATCGTTCTTTTCGCAGGTGAACCGCATTTCACAGACGAAGGTCTGCTCAACCGCCGTACAAGTCTTATGAGGAAAACTCTCATGTCTCACATACCCATGGATTTCAATACCGTTTCGGTGTTAATGTATGGGCTGGAATTATCCGTGTTCGTCTGTCTGGCCCTTGTATTCTACTGCCCCATCAAACGGGTCACAGCTATTTGACGTTCCTCCAAGTCATGCTTTGGAGGACGTACCATTGTATATCCGTCGGACTCTGTGTTTTCAGTATGGTGGCGCGCCAGCCCACTTTTCAAGCGATGTCCGTCCGCATCTTAACCAGACGGTTTGGGACGGATGGATAGGTCGCGGTGGGTCGATTCGTTGGCCCCCTAGATCGCCTGATGGAACTCGTCTGGACTGTTTTATGTGGGGCTACATGAAGATAATTGTTTACAAGACTCCTGGAGAGTCACAGGGCAATCTCTTTGTTCTTATAATGGCTGCAGTGGAGCTCATTTGGGACACTCCAGGTCTTTTGGACTGTGTGTATGTGATTGTTCGCAGGTACACTTTGTGCAGTGGAACAGCGGTCGCCACATTGGGCATCTGTTATACACTACTGGCCATTAAAATTGCTACGCCAAGAAGGAAGGCATATGATAAACGGGTATTCATTGGACAAATGTATTATACTAGAACTGACATATAATTACATTTTCACCTAATTTGGGTGCATAGATCTTGAGAAATCAGTTCCCAGAACAACCACCTCTGGCCTTGATACGCTGGGGCATTGAGCTGAACAGAGATTGGATGGCATGTACAGGTACAGCTGCCCATGCAGCTTCAACTCGATACCACAGTTCATCAAGAGTAGTGACTGGCGTATTGTGACGAGCCAGTTGCTCGGCCACCATTGTTTTCAGTTGGTGAGAGATCTGGAGAATGTGCTGGCAAGGGCAGCAGTTGAATATTTTCTGTATCCATAAAGGCCCGTACAGCACCTGCAACATGTGGTCGTGCACTATCCTGCTGAAATGTAGGGTTTTGCAGGGATCGAATGAAGGGTAGAGCCACGGGTCGTAACACATCTGAAATGTAACGTGAACTGTTCAAAGTGCTGTCAATGCGAACAAGAGGTGACCGAGACGTGTAACCAATGGCACCCCATACCATAACCCCGGGTGATATGCCAGTATGGCGATGACGAATACACGCTTCCAAAATGCGTTCACCGCGCCAAACACAGATGCGACCATCATGATGCTGTAAACAGAACCTGGATTCATCTGCAAAAATGACGTTTTGCCATTCGTGCACCCAGGTTCGTCGTTGAGTACACCATCGCAGGCGCTCCTGTCTGTGATGCAGCGTCAAGGGTAACCGCAGCCATGGTCTCCGAGCTGATAGTCCATGCTGCTGCAAACGTCGTCGAACTGTTCGTGCAGATGGTTGTTGTCTTGTAAACGTCCCCATCTGTTGACTCAGGGACCGATACGTGGCTGCACGATCCGTTACAGCCAGTCTTCTCGACTGCAAGTGATATGAGGTCGTTGGCACCCAGCACGGTGTTCCGTATTACCCTTCTGAACCCACTGATTCCATATTCTGATAACAGTCATTGGATCTCGACCAACATGAGCAGCAATGTCACGATACGATAAACCGCAATCGCGATAGGCTACAATCCGACCTTTATCAAAGTAGGAAACGTGATGGTACGCATTTCTCCTCCTTACACAAAGCATCACAACAACGTTTCACCAGGCAAGGCCGGTCAACTGCTGTTTGTGTATGAGAAATCGGTTGGAAACTTTCCTCATGTCAGCACGTTATAGGTGTCACCACTGGTGCCAACCTTGTGTGAATGCTCTGAAAAGCTAATCATTTGCATATCACAGCATCTTCTTCCTATTGGTTAAATTTCGCGTCTGTAGCACGTCATCTTCGTTGAGTAGCAATTTTAATGGCCAGTAGTGTAGCTTATGCAGGTACGAGTTTGTTGATGAACATGCAACGTATCTTTTGACATTCTTTCAGAGCTGTTTGTCTTCCAAGCAGCGCATTTCAGGGCATGACTTTATTACCAAATATTGCAGTTCTGAGTGTCCTCTACAGAACCTATAGCTATGTAATAGGAATTCTCGATCACCTGGTGGAAATTAAAAAAATGCTTAGCACTTCTCAGAGTGGATGACCTGGGTTGAAGACAGTTTGTATGTTGATTGCTTCATATGGTTTTCTGAGAGCAGCTACATGGAAACCTAACAAATACTCGTTTACCAGCTGAGTAATGTGTCACTCCTTGTTAAAAGCAAGAGTTCTTTGACTGCTAGAGGATTGGTAACTAAGAGGTCTGTGTGAAGCAGTACAGCAAGTGGTGATGTGCAGTGGCACTCTCTCATAATGCTGTGAGGTACGGATCACTCGGTATTCAGCGACCCAACCCAGTGCATGACTGCTAATCATGACAGCAAGTCTGTTTACGAATGATAGGATGCAGATCAAGCAATAAACTACATCAGAGAAACATGCAACCAGAGACATTTCTCATCAGGTATCATATACCTTCACGTAAAGTGACCATGAGCTGTGTCCAAAGTTATTTCAGGTAACACGATACTGCTGGGGATGTGTAATACGAGGTGCGACAATAAAGTAATGAGACTGATTTTCTTTGCAAGATGTGGCAACCCTGCAGGCTTATGTAGGCACAATATCTTTGACCTTGGTCTATAAGCTGCTTTTAATCCAAGCGGCACATCGATAGAATTGCTCAGTCGTGAGTTGTGCTGTAATGAGTTAACACGTGTTTGTGTCTCTCATCATGGAAATGGGGCCGCATAATATTGCGCAACGGTATGCCATTTCTTTTTGCGTTAAATTGGGTGAAAACGCGACGACAACTTATGGTAAGCTTCAGAAGGCTTTTGGAGAGGAGTTATGTCAAGAGCTCAAGTTTTTCATTGGCATAAAAGTTTAGTAAAGGCAGAACGAATGTTGAAGATGAAGTCCACAGTGGACGACCATCAACCTCACGGACAGATGTCAACTTGCAAGGGTGCGTGAACTCGTATGATCTGATCAAAGATTATCCGTGAAAATGATTGCAGAATAACTGAACATCAGTCGAGAAACGGTTCGTCTAATAATAACTGAAGATCTTGGTATGAGAAAGATTTGTGCAAAAATGATCCCCAAAAATCTCACACCACAACAGCGAGAAACACGGAAAAATGTGGCAGCCGATCTGTTAAAGCTAACGGAAATCAATTCAGAATTGTTGAGTCGTGTGATCAATGGTGCCGCAGGGGAGTGTCATAGGACCGTTGCTATTCACAATATACATAAATGACCTTGTGGATGACATCGTAAGTTCACTGAGGCTTTTTGCAGATGATGCTGTGGTGTATCGAGAGGTTGTAACAATGGAAAATTGTACTGAAATGCAGGAGGATCTGCAGCGAATTGATGCATGGTGCAGGGAATGGCAATTGAATCTCAATGTAGACAAGTGTAATGTGCTGCGAATACACAGAAAGATAGATCCTTTATCATTTAGCTACAAAATAGCAGGTCAGCAACTGGAAGCAGTTAATACCATAAATTATCTGGGAGTATGCATTAGGAGTGATTTAAAATGGAATAATCATATAATGTTGATCGTCGGTAAAGCAGATGCCAGACTGAGATTCATTGGAAGAATCCTAAGGAAATGCAATCCGAAAACAAAGGAAGTAGGTTACAGTACGCTTGTTCGCCCACTGCTTGAATACTGCTCAGCAGTGTGGGATCCGTACCAGATAGGGTTGATAGAAGATATAGAGAAGATCCAACGGAGAGCAGCGCGCTTCGTTACAGGATCATTTAGTAATCGCGAAAGCGTTACGGAGATGATAGGTAAACTCCAGTGGAAGACTCTGCAGGAGAGACGCTCAGTAGCTCGGTACGGGCTTTTGTCAAAGTTTCGAGAACATACCTTCACCGAAGAGTCAAGCAGTATATTGCTCCCTCCTACGTATATCTCGCGAAGAGACCATGAGGATAAAATCAGAGAGATTAGAGCCCACACAGAGGCATACCGACAATCTTTCTTTCCACGAACAATACGAGACTGGAATAGAAGGGAGAACCGATAGAGGTACTCAAGGTACCCTCCGCCACACACCGTCAGGTGGCTTGCGGAGTATGGATGTAGATGTAGATGTAGATGGTGATGAAAGTTGGTTTCTTCAGTACGATCCAGAGACAAAACGCCAAAGTTCGCAATGGTGCTCAAAGGGACCTCCCAAACCTAAAAAAGCTCGCATGTCAAAGTCAAAAGTGAAATGCATGCTTGTGTGCTTCTTTGATTCCAAGGGAATTGTTCATAAAGAGTGGTTGCCTTCCAGACAGACAGTTAACTAATATTACTACGTAGAAATTTTATAAAGACTTCGTAAAAGAGTTATTCGTGTCCGCGCCAACATTGCTGATAATTGGACTCTGCATCACGATAATGTGCCATCTCATACTGCTCTGCCAGTACAGCAATTTTTAACCTCAAAACAAATTTCAGTACTACCACAGCCACCTTATTCACCAGATATCGCTCCGCGCGACTTTTTTCTATTTCCAAGAGTCAAAACGGCGGTCAAGGGACTCCATTTTCAAACAACACAAGATGTCCAAAAAGCTGGGACGAGGGTCTTGGAGGATATTACACAAGATGAGTTCCGGAAATGGTACCAGCAATGGCAGAAGCGCTGGAAAAATTGTGTGCAATCAGAAGGGAACTACTTTGAAGGAGACAACACTAAACGTGACTAAAACGGTAAGCAACATTTTTTTTTCACATCAGTATCATTACGTTATTATCACACCTCATAGACCAAACTGCGGGCTAGGCTTTAGTTGTCTCGAGAGTGTCCTGATATCTGCTGACAGTAATAGCAGTTATGATGAGCAATGCAACATATGTTTGCAATGGTCGTTGGCTTCTGAAGGTGAAAAATTTAGCGTAATTCTAAGAAGGTAGACGAGAGATGATTATTTTTTTATCAAAAGACTTTTGTGTCAAAGGACTTCAGGGGAGGTTTTTTGAGCGCTTTCATTAAACCACAAACAAGACATGCACCACAAAAGTGTCCTCAACTACATAGCAGAAGCACACATCACGATTGGGAAGTACTCATCAGAATAATCGAGAATAGCTACCCATTTTACTTTTCTTAAGAAACTAGAGGAAGTAGCAGCCAATCTCACCCGCTAGAACCTCTCGCATTGCAAAGAACAGTCGTAAGAAATAGCCATGGATAGGTTCAGCCACGTAATTAGAGAGGTTTTTCGTACCTGTGGCGCCCACAGACACCTTTCCTTTGTGAGAGCTGTGTCTTTATTTCGTATGTATAAGTTGAGTGTAATGAGTGCGTGTTTAATGTGACGTCATGTTGACATTGGACACAGATGAGAGAAGGGAGAGGGTGAAACCTGATGCCGGCACATAGCCTGCTCCTCTCGAACAGCAGGAAGGGGCCGCCAAGCTTAACGTCTTTATCTGACGTTAGGTTCGCCATCAACAGTGCCACATGCCCTCCCTTCATGAGTCACTGCGGAGAGGTTTGGAATTTAATACAGAACTTTAGCGCAAAGACTGGCGGTTAGGGCTCAGCGTCATCAGCCATCCTCTGCTTTGCCATTACGGCAAAGGGCAAAGGGAAAACTGCCACCAGCACACGGCATACCCGGGCAGTTATCCATCTGAGTACCGGCAATGCCAGACGCTCCTTAGTTCCGACCATTCATCAACAATGCATGGTCATTGGTATTCGTTGTTTCCAATCAGTGCTCATGGTCTGAGTATGACAATGAGATGAACATTCAGCAAACTACTGAGTTTAAAATACTTCGGTGTACCACTTGTAAGGTAACAGCTGCGGCGTTGTTGCACTGTGATTGCTTTATTAGCAAAAAATTTTTATACTCTTTTATTGATAATTTTTATCTAACAAGGGGAGGCCGCCAATTGTGAAATTCAGATTCAATTCATACTGCGCATAATAAAAGCTCATGGCCAGAGGTGTAATGTGGCAAAGCACCAAGATGCACTTCTCAGCCGTTGTCGAGAAAATCGACAGTTAAAATAAACCGTTGCGGTGAAATACTCTCAACGATTAATAATTATCGATAGCGTCGTGGCGCAGCGGTAAGCGCTCGGGTTCGTAATCCGAAGGTCGCTGGATCGAATCTCGCTCCATGCAATTTTTTTTTTAGTATTTGTTTTTTGTTATTCAAATGTGTCTACACACACACACACACACACACACATATATATATATATATATATATATATAATTCCCGGCAACCAGTTGCAACAATTATGCTATATATATATATATATATATATATATATATATATATATATATATATATATATATATATATATATATATATATAAATAATTCCCGGCAACCAGTTGCAACAATTATGCATATAATAAGTTGTTGAAAGTCGTTTGTCGTGGAAAAACTGGCGACTTCGAACATCATTATGTTTTCCGCAAACAAAGTTGTATTTCACAAATGTTATTAATTGTCTTCATAATGTTAACCACGTATAGTTAACGGAAGACGTAGAAACGATATTCCGAAACGAATACGTATACCGTAAGTCAAACGTTCGAATTAGCATAGAAACCCCACGAACACAAATTTGCTGCGGCAGGTATGAAATATAAGCTCCGTTACTCGCTACTCGCTCGTTACACTTGAAGGACAGATGTTGAATGGGCCTAAACGAGACGCCCCATAACAGCGTAGTTGCCTGCGAACTTCGAAAGATGGTAGATGCGGTCCCTAGCGCAACTTATAACATCGTCGAAAATCAGTGCGGACGTGAGAGCTTTGGTACACCCTGTTAAACAAACGGAAAAATGGAGGCGGTACAATTGAATAGCGATCCGCTTTCACCAAAATGCATAAGCAATTCATTAATAGTTCATATATATATATATATATATATATATATATATATATATATATATATATATATATATATATATTTGAATTACAAAAAACTAATAATAAAAAAAAATGTTGCATGGCGCGAGAATGGATCCGGCGACCGACCTTCCGATTACAAACCCGAGCGCTTATCGCTGCGCCACGACTCTGTATAAAACTATTAACCGTAGAGAGCATTTCACCGCAACGGTTTCTTTTAACTGTCGATTTTCTCGACAACGGCTGAGAAGTGCATCTTGGTGCTTTGCCACATTACACCTCTGGCCATGAGCTTTTATTATGCGCAGTATGAATCGAATCTGAATTTCACAATTGGCGGCCTCCCCTTGTAAGTCAGTTAAGTAATACGTGTTTTAATGTGCCCTGCCCTATAACACCTTGCCTATTTTAAAAGGTACATTGTCACTAACGCCATTTAATGTCAAAATTGTTTACTCCGTAGCATGTCGAACTGCTCGTGTCAGTTTTGGCACTTATGGTCTTTCGGAAAGTAGTAGAACGCGAGAGGATACTATAAGGTTTTTGACCAGTAATTTTGTACATTTCACTGCATTGTTGTAATGCGTGTTGTGGGGTGTCAGTTGTGCTATTCTGCATACTCCTACAATGCTGAAGTCTGATCTCTGGAGACCTTCAGAGAAGTGAAGTGCTCCACAGAGTAATGCAGATTAATTAAAGGAATAATAATGTTGTGCAACAGAAATGTCAACTGGATGAAAATTTATAGGGGTGGCCAAATCAAACTTTATAATATGGGTACCACACCACGCAAATAGACACATTAATAAGAGGATGGATCATTTTATCTATAACAAAAACGAGTGATCACTATAACAATCAGACGACATACATGGATGTCGGGAGAGGCCTTCCAAAAGGTTCCCTCACTGAAAGCACTGGGGGTGCATTTCTCCAGTACGGTTCGCCGAACTACCACAGCCACATATCGCCCGCTACTACAAAGGACGCTGACGCTGTTCTGTGATAGCAGATTCCGCAATATGGATATGATTTTTCGAACACGTGAACACTTATCTAGCGTCCAAACTTAATTATTTTGCGCACATTTTACCGCTAACAGCCGCCATGACCCGCACTTTCCAGGCGTCGTACGGACAATTTGTGAGTGCAGATGATATATTCAAAGTTCGCTACACTACTTTAACCCATTTCTGCCAGAATTATTTTTTTCTTCTGATTTCTACAAATTAGATATTTATGTGTTTATTGTCATCAAAGAAAAGCAATACAACACTCAAAAACAAAATAATAATCAATAATTGAAACAAAAAAGGGCGTAACATATGTCACGCTAGGTAGAACATACATTTTAGGCAGAATATATGACAGCAAGTAAAATAATACACTGGATGTGATTTACATCAAGTTCAGGCGACAGTTCTCACTTTCTGTGAAATGACACAAAACATTCTATGCACAAACCAACATCACATTTGCAGCACATTGTTTTTGGGGTTCCTTTGCAGTTTTCCGCCGCACAGCGTCTTCTTTTTTTCTGTGGCACCATGGCTACCAGATGATTTGTTTAATCATATCTAATAATCATAATCATAAGACAGGGTTGTAGCCTCTCCCCGATGTTGTTCAATCTGTATATTGAGCAAGCAGTAAAGGAAACAAAAGAAAAATTCGGAGTAGGTATTAAAATTCATGGAGAAGAAATAAAAACTTTGAGGTTCGCCGATGACATTGTAATTCTGTCAGAGACAGCAAAGGACTTGGAAGAGCAGTTGAATGGAATGGACAGTGTCTTGAAAGGAGGATATAAGATGAACATCAACAAAAGCAAAACAAGGATAATGGAATGTAGTCTAATTAAGTCGGGTGATGCTGAGGGAATTAGATTAGGAAATGAGACGCTTAAAGTAGTAAAGGAGTTTTGCTATTTGGGGAGCAAAATAACTGATGATGGTCGAAGTAGAGAGGATATAAAATGTAGGCTGGCAATGGCAAGGAAAGCGTTTCTGAAGAAGAGAAATTTGTTAACATCCAGTATTGATTTAAATGTCAGGAAGTCATTTCTGAAAGTATTCGTATGGAGTGTAGCCATGTATGGAAGTGAAACATGGACGATAAATAGTTTGGACAAGAAGAGAATAGAAGCTTTCGAAATGTGGTGCTACAGAAGAATGCTGAAGATTAGATGGGTAGATCACGTAACTAATGAGGAAGTATTGAATAGGATTGGGGAGAAGAGAAGTTTGTGGCACAGCTTGACCAGAAGAAGGGATCGGTTGGTAGGACATGTTCTGAGGCATCAAGGGATCACCAATTTAGTATTGGAGGGCAGCGTGGAGGGTAAAAATCGTAGAGGGAGACCAAGAGATGAATACACTAAGCAGATTCAGAAGGATGTAGGTTGCAGTAGGTACTGGGAGATGAAAAAGCTTGCACAGGATAGAGTAGCATGGAGAGCTGCATCAAACCAGTCTCAGGACTGAAGACCACAACAACAACAACAACAATATCATGCAACACACTGCCTTGGTTTGAATTACCTGCAGGGCGTCCAGGACCTCTTGGTACTGCAGCACTGGAAGTCAGGTAACATTTCACAATGTAGCGCCGGAAGTACAGCTGAGGCATATTTATACTGTCTTTCTATGAAGAAGCCACCCATTATGTATAGAGATATCTAGAAGCCATGTAAAAATTGGCCACCACCATTTATTTCCTCTGACACTCACTCTATATAATGCTACATTTTTATCCAATCAGTCAGTTCCTCCCATATTTTCGTTGTATTCTCCAATTACACTAGGTCGAGGAACAAGTATTCTTTTCTTCTCTTGTCTAGAGTATCAGGCAATGGTGCTGACTGGACTGATACCATGGCTTGTGGAAGCCATTGTTACTGTAGAATTGTCTAGCCATCTGGCAATGATTATTCCACTTTCCTTGCTACTCATGTAATCAAAATCTCCTCTCTTATTCATTTTGGACATAGCGTTAGAAGGTATCAGTTGACACTCTTTAGGCAGACGATTTTCACGAATATTCCCAATTGCACCAAAACCTCGTTGCTTCAGGTAAATCCACAATGTTTGTGATGTAAACAGGTTGTCAAAATAAAACCTGTAGGCAGTATGTTTGTTCTTTTCAGGAAGAGGATCGATCATTTGAATCAAAGGAGCAGCACATTTTTCAAATGCGTTCTCATATTTTTCATTCCTCTGAGGATCAGCTCCTTGGTATATTTGAAAGTCCACTAGATAACTCATGGTTGTGTTTAGACACCATGCTTTGTACCCAAATCTAATGGGCTTACCGTTCAGAAACTGTTTCAATCCATGTCTGCCAAAATACTTTATCATGCTCTCATCGTAAGACAAATCTTCCTCAAGCTGAAAATGGAGAGCAAACTTTTTTCTTAGCATATTTATTAATGGACGAAGTTTCCACATTCTATCATTAGCAACTATTTTTGTGTTGTCACACGAGTGAATGAATCTCATAATTGTTGCAAACCTGTCCCTTCTCATCGTGCTGTGGACCATTTCATTTCTCATGTCCAACCCAGAATCCCAGTAATATCTTCTGCTAGGTAAAGGATTATAGCGAGAAAGAATTAGAATTCCTAGAAAACCTTTTATCTCTTCATATATTATTTTTGGATCTGGGCTGTTCTTGAACAAAGCATACTTCGTCGAGTCAGTGAGAAGAAATTCAACTACTTCGTCGTTCCAAAATAATTTGAAGCACTGAACTGGAGACAAGTTTCTGTAATTGCTATAAACACTCTCAGGAAATACAGAATTAACACTACGCAGATCGTTTTTTTTCCAGTCTCTGATTACAGTTTTTAAGAGCTGTGACTTTTCCTGTTCATCTGGTTTATCATCAGGAGAGAAATTAATCTCAGGTTCACTACCTAACCTGTTTTTACTTGCTAAAACCACTTCTTCACCAGCCTGGAGTTGCCTTGGTCCAAGATTATCGACGTTTCCTCTCCCATCTTCTTCCCCAGAATCTTCATCCGAATCCACATTAGCTTCAGGAGGTTCAATAAATATATCTGTTGCATCTTCTTCCTCCCCTTCAAGAATAGCCAGGATCTCGTGGAGAGATAGACCTCTGCAGCGAACGAATTGTTATTTTCACTGTTTTGCCTAGCGTTACATATATGCAACACAAAATTAAAACTGTATTTGGACAACAAAAATAAGAATTGCATTTTGTAGATAACCATTAACATAAATGTCAGTACTTCTAACATTATAATCAACCATAATTTAAACAATTGTATTATAATTTGCAATAAAAAATGATACTTACTTCTTATTCAAAGACATAATCTCACTCAGAAATGTCTTCTGTACTTGAAGCACCAGTCACTGACCACTTAATGCTTGAAACTGACTGAAACCTGCCTAAACATGAACAACAAAGCCTCCTTATCTGAAAGCCATACAACAATAGCCACACCAAACGCAGGCATTGTTGCCAACGAGAGAAAACAATGACAGGCATTTCCGTGGCATATATGTTACGCTAGGCAGAAATGGGTTAACGCGGCCTCCACTGGCAGGGGGCCTGGTGTTGACTCACGTCCACAACCACGCGCGGGCATTGTACCTACGGTCGATGCAGCTCGCATCGACCGCGACCAATAACAGTTTGATGGGGACGCTGCTACAGATCGTCGCGCCACGAGATCTTCGTCCAGCGATCGCTGTGGCCCGCATAGCTCCGTCTCTTGCCCACATTCGCGTTTCTGGTCTAACTGAGTTATATGACCAAGGATCTACAGTCGACGAGGAGCCGAGCACGAGAGATTACTACCGCATCTATCAGGTACGACAACTCCGTAACAACGTCGAACAACAACACCCAACCATCCGCTAAACCAAGGTAGGCGAGCCGTCCACACACCACACCTGCCCACGTACGCTCGTTCCCTGTGGTATGTGGTGGTGAACGGCAAATTAGCCACACACCAGCGCCTCCATTCCATCCATCTCACTGACGACCCTTTGTGTTCGCACTGTGCCGTCGTCGATTCGGATGCGCACCGCCTGACATGTCCTGTGACAGGCAGATGCAGATGCAGATGCAGATCTTGTACAACGTGCTCATGTTGCAAAAACAGTCAGAGTCTGTCACGCCGGACGAACTCCTGCATCCAGATACAACTTACTTTCCCACTACAAGAACGAACGCCGTCAACTGGCTGAAGGGCATGGTGCTGAAACAGTGTGTTGTCTCATGCCTGAGATGAAGTTGAAGAAACTACAGTGTATGTGACAGGAAAATTGTTAAGGTTTACAGCCAATTATGCGTAAGTGATATTTACGTGATGGACACTTTGGCTTCAGAAAAAAACTGAATAACGGTGTGGCTATTTTTCTACTAAAAAGACACATAACTAAATGTCACCATACAGCCATATTTCGCACATAAAATGCTTGGTGTGTAGTGAATAAAACAGTGTCGTCTCCAGAAAATTTTGTTGGAAATATCCTGTTCTTACTTTGAGTACTTTAAGCAAAGTCTTCCACATTTTGCAAGGCGCTCCCGAAAACGATCTGGAGTTGTGGGTCCAACTGACAACGACTCATGAGGCGTTCCTTCATCATGCATTGTACCGCACACGACTATCAAACTATTTAGGCGCATTATTCGAGGATCCTCCTGCCCATAGGGGCGTTCCGAGTACTATAAGACACACTGTAAAATGATTCACGGCACGTGATTGATCCTCAGAGCAAACGGTTTAGAGGGAGTCCCCCTTACATTCATTATGTGAAGATGACTCGGAAGCTTCTGCTGGAGGTAGTAGGACCACGTTAAATATATATATATATATATATATAATGGACATCGAGGCTAGGCCTCGGGAGACAACCACTACCCTCTTTGCCCCCGCCCCCTCTCTCAGGCCCTTATGGAGAGAAAAAAAGGATGTTAACAACTGAATATTATGTACTTGAAAAAGAATTCTAATGGTAAACCAAGGCAAGGGTGGATGGGCAAAGTAAGTGCAGTGTTATATAGGTAGAGTCAGTGCAAAATTCCGGAGCCAGTAGATGTGCAGACGACAGGGCAGTCATGGGGAGAGAGGTAGTAGTGGAATCTGTGGGCAGGCGCTGTAGGGGAAATGCCGAGTGCTGGAGGGGGAATGCTGTTGTAAACTAAAGCCTGCACTCCCATTTTTTTGTAAATATTAAGTGGGACGCCTCCACACCCACACATCCATGGTGACCATTCAAAGAGATCTGTCACCTCTGCTTTGGTTAGTATCTAAAAAGAATCCCGCCGGAAATGAAGGGATTTATTTGCGCCTGGTTTGTTAACCACTTGTAACTCTCTGAGTAGTGTCATGAATAGTGTGAATCTTGAATAAAACCTACACATTTCTCTTCTTGCCATGTTAAGATTTACTTTTTTTGCCAAAACAGACTGTAGTTTGTACACTCTCACCTCACTAACATATTGTGGAGACGCAACTGCGAGAGAATTCTGAAACAGTGGTTTATTAAGTGAGGAACTGAGGAAAAGTGTGGTCGGTAGCCTATGAAAAAGCATATCCTCCAAACAAGAAAAACGTATGATGTCTTCACTTATGGTGTTCCAAAATCTGTAGCATTTCTCATTTCACCAGTTATAGATGGCCCTTAAGAATCACATTCTTTCATGGAAAATGTTTGTAGCTAGTGGAATAACACGATAGATAATGAAGTTTTGCATAATAACCATACGGAAATATACCCTCTCGTTTGCGTGCTGTCATTTGCCAAAATTTCATTTCGATATCTCAAACCGTTTACGAAATATGAGGAATGTTGTGGATATTTCACTCTAGCTTTCTCGCTCGCACGACGCCATCGCAAATGAGTGAGCTACGTCAGATCAATTTTCTCGAGATTTGTAACGGATAGGGACCTCCACCCAAGTCTAAAGAAAAATTCAACATGTTAGCTAAATTTCATACACAGTGACATATCATATAATATGCACGAAACGCAAAATCAAAGAGACCCCTATTTTTCATTGCCAAGTTCTTCGAATTTTGCGCAGTGTCTTACTTCCATGTAAATACCACAATAACTATGACCATTAACGAAATGGTGGGGACATCATAATGAACCTGACATATAAAGCTACAAATAAAGAAAAGTGTCATTTTTTTACCGAATAGCTTGTATAAAATCGTTTGAGAAAGACTGCAGGGCGTGCGTCCCGTTTCTGTCATTGTCGACCGAAATAAGGTGGCAGACAGTCTTGGCCTCCCCTGCCGCACAAACGAATGAACTCTCCCAGCGCTTTGGACGAAATTGCTGCGCATCGGCCACCGTATCCTTTGCGGACTCTAATACATGGATAATATCAGTGATTGTAAGAACGGTTGCTAAATTACAGGAAAAACATGGCAAAATTGGGTGGAATAACAGTGCGATACCCCAAGAGCATATTGAAAACAAACTAGCTGGCTGCGAAGTATTAAAACGAAATACACTCCTGGAAATTGAAATAAGAACACCGTGAATTCATTGTCCCAGGAAGGGGAAACTTTATTGACACATTCCTGGGGTCAGATACATCACATGATCACACTGACAGAACCACAGGCACATAGACACAGGCAACAGAGCATGCACAATGTCGGCACTAGTACAGTGTATATCCACCTTTCGCAGCAATGCAGGCTGCTATTCTCCCATGGAGACGATCGTAGAGATGCTGGATGTAGTCCTGTGGAACGGCTTGGCATGCCATTTCCACCTGGCGCCTCAGTTGGACCAGCGTTCGTGCTGGACGTGCAGACCGCGTGAGACGACGCTTCATCCAGTCCCAAACATGCTCAATGGGGGACAGATCCTGAGATCTTGCTGGCCAGGGTAGTTGACCTACACCTTCTAGAGCACGTTGGGTGGCACGGGATACATGCGGACGTGCATTGTCCTGTTGGAACAGCAAGTTCCCTTGCCGGTCTAGGAATGGTAGAACTATGGGTTCGATGACGGTTTGGATGTACCGTGCACTATTCAGTGTCCCCTCGACGATCACCAGTGGTGTACGGCCAGTGTAGGAGATCACTCCCCACACCATGATGCCGGGTGTTGGCCCTGTGTGCCTCGGTCGTATGCAGTCCTGATTGTGGCGCTCACCTGCACGGCGCCAAACACGCATACGACCATCATTGGCACCAAGGCAGAAGCGACTCTCATCGCTGAAGACGACACGTCTCCATTCGTCCCTCCATTCACGCCTGTCGCTACACCACTGGAGGCGGGCTGCACGATGTTGGGGCGTGAGCGGAAGACGGCCTAACGGTGTGCGGGACCGTAGCCCAGCTTCATGGAGACGGTTGCGAATGGTCCTCGCCGATACCCCAGGAGCAACAGTGTCCCTAATTTGCTGGGAAGTGGCGGTGCGGTCCCCTACGGCACTGCGTAGGATCCTACGGTCTTGGCGTGCATCCGTGCGTCGCTGCGGTCCGGTCCCAGGTCGACGGGCACGTGCACCTTCCGCCGACCACTGGCGACAACATCGATGTACTGTGGAGACCTCACGCCCCACGTGTTGAGCAATTCGGCGGTACGTCCACCCGGCCTCCCGCATGCCCACTATACGCCCTCGCTCAAAGTCCGTCAACTGCACATACGGTTCACGTCCACGCTGTCGCGGCATGCTACCAGTGTTAAAGACTGCGATGGAGCTCCGTATGCCACGGCAAACTGGCTGACACTGACGGCGGCGGTGCACAAATGCTGCGCAGCTAGCGCCATTCGACGGCCAACACCGCGGTTCCTGGTGTGTCCGCTGTGCCGTGCGTGTGATCATTGCTTGTACAGCCCTCTCGCAGTGTCCGGATCAAGTATGGTGGGTCTGACACACCGGTGTCAATGTGTTCTTTTTTCCATTTCCAGGAGTGTAAGAGGCTCCTGAAGGGAGTGAACTAATATTGCGGAACTTACGGAATTGCCGATTGCAACGATGACGCATCTTGCCATTGTTGTTGATGTGGTCTTCAGTCCTGAGACTGGTTTGATGCAGCTCTCCATACTCGCAACGAAATGCCGAAGGCAGTGGAGTAACGGCTGGCTATTTAAAGTTCAGGCCTCTCTCTGCTGTCAGTTCTCGGGTGGAGACATCCTTCTGTGCAAGCGGAAGGCTGTGCTCATGGGTCGCCCTGCAGCCCCTGTCATTAGTCTTCCGCGGACTAGTGTGAAGTCATCACTTTCCAAAGCCCTAACGAGAGCTGTTTTCTTTTAGGACGCTCTGTAACTTGGCTCCTTTCTCGCCAGAGCAGAAACTCTCTGGCCAATAATGACAAAGACTGCGAGTCCCTTCTAACAAAACTTAAGTAAAGATATTGGACCATCTCCAACTCTTGCGGATTTTTGCTATTTTCAATGAATAGTGCTCTCACGTGGGGAAGACGCAGAAAATCTCTTCCACTACAATATTGAAAAGAGCCTATAAGAAATCTGACACGTAGGCACGGCCGAGAATTTTCTTGCTATACGAAAAAATTAGAAAGAACCAACCAGGACGCAGAATTCTGAAAGTTTAAACCGAACGTTATTTCGAGGCGTTATACGAAAACTCACACGGTCTTCTGGGGAACGACACCTGGCTAGAGATTTCTTATCTTGTTAGAAGGTTTCTCTGAAGAATTTTGTGGTTTTTTTTTTCGGAAAAAGCAACGGTCCGAAGTCCTGCCTGGAGCGCTTGGAGTGAGGAGACGGAATGTTTATGCTTCTCCCTGCGACTGACACTTCGCCTCGGCTTTGCAACATTTTTGTGGTGGTCAACGTCTCTTAAAAGTATTCTTATCTATCGCTAGCCAGAACCAGAACAAAGGCTCCCATGTGGACAGTACAAAGAAAGAGAAGAGGTCAGATAGCAGTAACAGGAACATTCACTAGAGGTATTGGATCTCGATAACAGTTATTATATGCTCCATCAGTAACGAGTATTTTATCAAGAAAAATGAGCAAAAATCTTCTGAAACATGTCGGGACAGTTCCAGAAAAATAACTTCTATTATGATTAATGTTTATTCAACAGATCTGAAAATGGGCTTATCCTTAAATGTGTACTGATGAGATGATAAATAAGAATTATATTGGTGATCAAGACTAGTGACTTCCATTCAATACTTAAGATAACCACATAGTAAGTGTAAAAGCATCATCATTCTACTTAGGCATCTATTTGCTGGCTTGCTCTGTTGTGCACCCTGGACCACAGATTTAGGGATCTTCAAGATTTGTGAAATAAAATGAGGAATTGTGATAATCTGTGCACTAAACGATGTCTTGGCAATAATATACGGATTATACGGGAAACCCAGCAGTGTCACTTACGTCTATGGAGTCCCTCCATCACAGGTGTAAATAATGTCAAGATCAGCTTTGATGCCCTCATATGGCAATACGAGGCCTACAATGGCTACCCATGCAGTATATCAGGTAGTCCAAGTATAGCTGTTGATCAAGCCTCCCATTGGTGGACAGGAAAACAGGCCTCTGGAGGTGGACAATGGTCTGTACTGTCAGTGTTAGGTGGTAAGTTCCTATGGGACCAAATTGCTGAGGTCATCGGTCCCTAGACTTACACACTACTTAATCTAACTTAAACTCGCTAAGGAAAACACACACACCCATGCCCAAGGGAGGACTCGAACATCCTACGGAGGGAGCAGCACGAAATAATAATAAATCAATATCTAAGTATACTGCTCTAAAACTAGCAGCATATTTATAATGTGTAGCCGATATTTTCGTAGGCCAATAGGTCGATATTTTTTCCGTCTATAAATCGTTATATCGATAACTTTTCACTGCTTGTCGAGCGCCGTTAAAGATATTTTTCTAAATATCGATAGATCGGAGTTTTGATATTTTAAGAAATATCAGACAGTGATCCTATAAGGGTTCCGTTTTTTCCTAGTGAGATATGCAACACTAATAAAAATGATGAGACGAACACAGTACAGAGCGACTTTTAATCTGTTTCATAAGCCTGTTGTGCTAACGCCTCTTTTCGATCGCTGGAGCTCTTGTATGGTAGTCAAGAGGTTCGAAAGTCTTGAACCTCATGTTCTGTAAAAGGATTGAGAAGCGCACCGTACTGTTGCCGCATTGGTAGACGCAACAATAGTGCGAATAATAACCCTTTGCGTGTATGCTTCCAATGTCAGTTGCATATTTCTACACAACGTCACACCTCATTTCTTGTTCTTTTCTGAGTGAGAAGTTACGGTTGCGCTGTCCACACGAATTACAAGTAAGCAATGCACCACCTTTCTTTTTCTCGGGCAACGACAATGGTACGAACATGAAGTTTTAGGTATGGATTATTCGAGTTATTTGGAGTGAGCGCGCAAATTTTCCGTTTCCTCCGACAGACAGCGTAGCGTAGCAAGTTTCGAAACGGCCTCTGTGGCTGCTGCACGTTGCAGCTTAATCGTCACTGAATTTCTCACTGCGGAGGAAGAAATTGGAGGGCGGGGCCATTGCGAGAAGACGGTACGACAGGGCTCCAAGATTCGCAGTGCAGCGTTCGAGGCCATTCACGGCTGTCACACCTGCTGATCGAGCACGCGCGAAGAACTAAGCATAAGCTGTGCTGAAGCTGTCAATCAGCAAAGGAAGAGTGGATGGAATGAACAGCGCTCTTGACAGCTCAAAAGCATGTGTCTTGTGGTGGAACACACATCTCGCAGAAAAAGAAGAAAAAAAATTCTTCCGATTTGTTGCAACTTTTTGAAGCGGAGAGGGAAGTCTTCTTGTCTCGGACTATGATAGGTGATGGGACTGGGTTCACCATTTTGAGCCCAACACAAAACGACAATGTCGTCATCCTCAATCTCCACAGAAGAAGAAGCAACTACTTCCACCGGTAAGGTCTTGATCACCGTGTTTTGGGAGAGTAATGGTGTCATACTCACTAATACTGGCCATTAAAATTGCTATACCACGATGATGACGTGCTACAGACGTGAAATTTAACCGACGGGAAGAAGATGCTGTTAGATGCAAATGATTAGCTTTTCAGAGCATTCACACAAGGTTGGCACCGGTGGCGGCATCTACAACGTGCTGACATGAGGAAAGTTTCCAACCGATTTCTCATACACAAACAGCAGTTGACCGGCATTGAATGGTGAAACGTTGTTGTGATGCCTCGTGTAAGGAGGAGAAATGGGTACCATCACTTTTCCAACTTCGATAGAGGTCTGATTGTAGCCTATCGCGATTGCAAGTATATCGTCTCGCGTTGGTCGAGATCCAATGACTGTTAGCAGAATATGGAATCAGTGGGTTCAGGAGGGCAATACGGAACGCCGTGCTGGATTCCAACGGCCTCGTATCACTAGCAGTGACGTGACAGGCATCTTATCCGCATGGCTGTAACGAATCGTGCAGCCACGTCTCGATCCCTGAGTCAACAGATGGGGACGTTTGCAAGGCAACAACCATCTGCACGAACAGTTCGTCGACGTTTGCAGCAGCAAGGACTATCAGCTCGGAGACCATGGCTGCGGTTACCCTTGACATTGCGTCACAGGCATGAGCGCCTGCGATGGCGTACTCAACGACGAGGCTGGGTGCACGAATGGCAAAACATTTTTTCGGATGAATCCATGTTCTGTTTACAGCATTATGATGGTTGCATTCGTGTTTGGCGACATCGCGGTGAACGCACATTGGAAGCGTGTATTCGTCATCGCCATACTGGCGTATCACCCGGCGTGATGGTATGGGGTGCCATTGGTTACACATCTCCGTCACCTCTTGTTCGCATTGACGGCACTTCGAACAGTGGACGTTACATTTCAGATGTGTTACGACCCTTGGCTCTACCCTTCATTCGATCCCTGCGAAAACCTACATTTCAGCAGGATAATGCACGACCGCATGTTGCAGGTCCTGTACGGGCCTTTCTTGATACAGAAAATGTTCGACTGCTGCCCTGGCCAGCACATTCTCCAGATCTCTCACCAATTGAAAACGTCTGGTCAATGGTGGCCGAGCAACTGGCTCGTCACAATACACCAGTCACTACTCTTGATGAACTGTGGTATCGTGTTGAAGCTGCATGGGCAGCTGTACCTGTACACGCCATCCAAGCTCTGTTTGACTCAATGCCCAGGCGTATCAAGGCCGTTATTACGGACAGAGGTGGCTATTATTGTTACTGATTTCTCAGGATCTATGCACCCAAATTGCGTGAAAATATAATCACATGTCAGTTCTTGTCTAATATATTTGTCCAATGAATACTCATTTGTCATCTGCATTTCTTCTTGGTGTAGCAATTTTAATGGCCAGTAGTGTATGATCACAAGAGGTAACACCGTTAATTCTGAAGCGTATGTGAGCACATTAACCAAACTCAGAAAGTGCTTCGAGCGGCTTAGTCGCCATAACTTCCCAGGTGATTGTTTGATTCAACATGATAACACTCGTCCTCACACAAGTTTGAGGACTTCGGAACATATCATTAAACAGCTCTGGACAGTCTTATCCCATGGAACCTGCAGTCATGACCTGTCACCCTCAGACATTCGTGGAAGACACTTTGAGGTTGATGAAGAGGTGATTCGCACAGTGAGGAAATGGCTTCATGACCAGAACAAGGAGTGGCAGCGACAGGGCATAGACGCCCTTCCTTGTCTCTCTCTGAGAGAAGGCCATAGAACGGAAAGGAGGGGGAATGTATAAGAAACATCGTTCTTTCTTGTGTGTATGTTTCATTGTGCTCAAGGAATGATCGTGCAAGAGAATTTTATTTTTATTTATTTATTTACGCGTCAAGTTCCGTAGGACCAAATTAAGGAGCAAATCTCCAAGGTCATGGAACGTGTCAGTACATGAACTTACAACATAAAATTAATAACAGATAAAAATAAATGTTCGTGAACCTGAAAAAAAGTCAGTCCATAAGTTTAAGTAAACGCTATCAGCAATACAATAAAAATCAGCATAATTTTTCAAGGAACTCCTCGACAGAATAGAAGGAGTGATCCATGAAGAAACTCTTCAGTTTCGATTTGAAAGCGCGTGGATTACTGCTAAGATTTTTGAATTCGAGTGGCAGCTTATTGAAAATGGATGCAGCAGTATACTGCACACCTTTTTACACAAGAGTTAAGGAAGTCCGATCCAAATGGAGGTTTGACACCTGCCGAGTATTAACTGAGTGAAAGCTGCTTATTCTTGGAAATAAACTAATATTGGTAACAAGAAACGAAATAAGGAATATACATACTGAGAGCCCAATGTCAAAGTACCCAGACTCGTGAACAGAGGTCGCAAGAGGTTTGTGAACTCACACCACTTTTTGCCCGAACCGCCCGTTTCTGAGTCAAAAATATCCCTCTAGAATGGGAAGAGTTACCCCAAAATACCACACGACATAAGTGAATGAAAATAAGCAAAGTGTCGAAGTATCACTCACTTTTGATACCGTTCGAATAGTGAAAATGGCAGTATTTAGTCTTTGAACAAGATCCTGAACGTGGGCTTTCCACGACAGCTTACTATCTATCTGAACACCTAGAAATTTTAGCTGTTCACTTTCACTGATCATACGCCCGTTGTGTGAAATTAAAACGTCAGGTTTTGTTGAATTGTGTGTAAAAAACCGTAAAACCGGGGTCTTAGTGTGATTTAACATTAGTTTATTTTCTACAAGCCATGAACTGAGGTCATGTACTGCAATACTTGAAAAAATAGGTTCAAATGGCTCTGAGCACTATGGGACTTAACATCTAAGGTCATCAGTCCCCTAGAACTTAGAACTACTTAACCTAACTAATCTAAGGACATCACACACATCCATGCCCGAGGCAGGATTCGAACCTGCGACTGTAGCAGTCCCGCGGTTCCGGACTGCAGCGCCTAGAACCGCACGGCTACCGCGGCCGGCGCACTACTTGAAACCGAGTCAATGTTGCACACAACATCCTTTACTACCAAGCTAGTGTCATCAGCAAACAGAAATATTTTAGAGTTACCCATAATACTAGAGGGCATATCATTTATATGATGTGATACATTACTTATTGTGCTACAATCATAAGTAGGCAACTACTTGTATTTCATTCAAGTCTTTAGTCCGTTAGAATGACTGCAACTGTATTTATGAATACAAAACGTCTCTCATTCGTCCGTACACAGAGGACGCGTGGGATTACGGAAAGCAATTCGGGTCGTGCGTTATTGATGCGCGGTTTCATTTTTAATACTTTTTTGCACGAGGACAGTGGTGAGCGAGCGACACGGAGGGGGACGTCGACGACTGGATTTAAATCCTCGTTACGAGGAGGGGCGGGAGTTGCTTTGGACGCGCTACTGCTGCTGCTGCGTCTCCTTCCCCAAGGCTCGCAGCGATTGCACCCCGCGTTGCGTCGCGAGACAATGGCGCGACTCGCCCGCCGTCCTTTGTACGCCGCGTCCTTTGTTTCGGTTAGTTTGGAGCGCGGTTGCCGTTCCAGCTGCTCTCCCAAAACGAGCATCCAGTTTTGTTAAGCATCGGGCTATTGCACACGAAATATGGGCATTACGTAGCAAAACCTCGCACAACTGCATCTTTCTGGATGGGAAAAATCGATACTCCGTACGGGACATTCCTCGTTCCTTCCAGAACATTCCGTATTACACGCTTCTGTCGACACCAACTCACAGCGTCACATATTTGCTTGAAAACAGAAAATCCCTCACATGGATTTAAATTGTTGCTGCCTCTGTTTACACCAGCAAAAAAAAAAAAAAAAAAAAAAAAAGGCTCTGAGCACTATGGGACTTAATATCTGCAGTCATCAGTCCCGTAGAACTTAGAACTACTTAAACATAACTAACATAAGGACATCACACACAACCATGCCCGAGGCAGGATTCGAACCTGCGACCGTAGGGGTCGCGCGGTTCCAACCTGTAGCCCGTAGAACCGCTCGGCCACTTCGGCCGGCCTGCTGCAGCACATTCTGTTTCAAGAGACTGAGAAAAGAAATCGGCATCGAGTGCTCTGATAACTATTGCTTATTGTACTTATAGGTTCACTGTCTTCGGATGTGGCCGGCCGCGGTGGTCGTGCGGTTCTAGGCGCTGCAGTCCGGAACCGCGGGACTGCTACGTCGCAGGTTCGAATCCTGCTTCGGGCATGGATGTGTGTGATGTCCTTAGGTTAGTTAGGTTTGAGCAGTTCTAAGTTCTAGGGGACTGATGACCTAAGATGTTAAGTCCCATAGTGCTCAGAGCCATTTGAACCATTTTTTTCTTCGGATGTTTAAGCAGTAATTCGAACATCATGTTGTTGTTGTTGTTGTGGACAATTCTATTCAGTACCTCCTCATCAGATACGTGATCTGCACATCTAATCTTCAGCATTTTTCTGGAGTACCACATTCGAAAGTTTCTATTCTCTTCTTGTCTAAACCAGTTATCGTCCATGTTTCACTAAGAAGACACTTCGTGACGCTTAAATCTATACTCGATGTTGAGGGGGGCAGGATGTCAAGCGGCCCGACTTGGAGTAGGAGAGGCACCACAGGACATTTTAATTCCCACTGTCTATACTTTTACAAATAAATTCGTAAAACTTTGTCAACTTGACTAGCAGGGATTCAGGATTTACACTTATAGTAGTGGAAGTTCAAAAACATAACAAAATAATTTTTTTTACATGTAAAATTTCATCATTTTTTCATTTACTAATGGCTGCATTTGTTGCTATAGGTACACTTTTCTTCGTAAGTACGAGAGATTCTTCGATGAATTTTGCACAGCACACAAACCATACTTATATGAAACTCTAGAATTTATTTAATTTATGAAAAAATGAATATGCTGTTGCATTTTAAACTTCATGTTTAGAAAAAACTCAACTCTTATAGTTAATTACGACAATTTTTACCACAGTTTTTAATAGATTTGTATGCTGTGCAAAATTCATCGAACAATCTCTCTTACTTATGAAGAAAAGTGTACCTATAGCAACAAATGCAGCCAATAGAAAGTGAAAAAATGCTGAAATTTCACAAGCAAAAAATAATTTATTCTGTTATGTGTTTGAACTTCCACTGTTATGAGTGTGAATCCTGAATCCTTCCTGGTCATGCTGACAAAGTTTTACGATTTTATTTGTAAAAGTATAGACGGTGGGAATTAAAATGTGCTGTGGTGCCTGTCTTGCTCCAAGTCGGGCCGCTTGACGTCCTACCTCCCTCAACAAATTTATCTTCTTCAGAAACGCTTTCCTGTATTGTAAGCAGTACAAAAAAGTAAACTGAACAAAAGGTATCTTTGGTTTGAGAAATAGATCGACATAAACTATTTTTTCTGCGTGATGATTATTTTAAAAAACACTGTAATCTAATGTCTAGTGGGAAAGGAAAATAATTGTCACATAATTAAAAATAACTGTGAAGATAAGAAATGGAGTATGTTAAGATTTATCGAGGAATAACAGCGCAAAATGCAGAGGTCCAGTATATTTAGCTGACCGCGCTGTGAAATATAATCGCTGGTTGGCTAAGCAACACGGCTAACGACATCAACGATTTTTGATTTTCGTACAAAATTCTAATACGCAGTCGTTATACTTCCTCGCATCTATTCTATCTAAAGAAGCCGAACCTGTGAACTAACAGATATAAGGCGGTCGTGTACACCTGCTCGAATAACCGCGTGTTAACACGTTGCTTCCGGTATTGATGTAGGAGCGCCAGTCGTGTGTCGATAGAGGCTAAAGGATTAACGACGAGGGCTGGTTTGCAGTCCAGCCTGGATAAGTTTTTCAGTGGTTTCCCACATCTGACTAGATGAATACAAGGCTGGTACCCATTTGCTGCCTTAGTTACAAGTTTCACAAACATTTAGAAAACATTCACACTCTTTAACAGACAGCTGGGGTACACATCTTCCTTCCCCGGCAGTGAATCGGTGGGGAGTGAGGGGGTAATGGAATGGCAACATGAAGGGCACCCGACCACCCATTAAAATTAACCGCACCAAATCCAATAGTAATCTTGCCGATCTCCCATGCACAAGAAAAAGAAAAAGATGCTGTACATTTTGCCGGCCGGTGTGGCCGAGCGGTTCTAGGCGCTTCAATCTGGAACCGCGCGACCGCTACTCTCGCAGGTTCTAATCCTGCCTCTGGCATGGATGTGTGTGGTGTCCCAAGGTTAGTTAGGTTCTAGGGGACTGATGACCTCAGATGTTAAGTCCCACAGTGCTCAGAGCCATTTGAACCATTTTGCTATACATTTAACTGTACACGGTGGTTGAAAAATTTAAAAATGCTGTCAGTTGTAATGTAGTAACAACACTAAATGTGATAAATCACTACAATTTGCGAGATAACTAAGAATGTATGGCTATGAGCTGTCTCTGGTTTCAATACGATGTATTGTCATAGTTAGTCGAATGTATTTGAAATGTAAAAATTTCAATTGCATCCTCATCTAATTGGGCTCAAATCTGATGTATACTGAAATGCTTTTCATGACCCAGCACATCAGTATGGTGCAAGATGGGTAAGTTCTCCAAGACTAGGTGACCAAAATCCTCCAGATCTGTCTGTCTTACATTACCTGAAAAGTGAACTGTATAACAACGCCGCTCATACCGATAAAGAATTAGACTATTAAAAATTACAGTTTTCTCAAGGATAACGCGATGGTCCGGATGAGTTCGAAAGAATTCGCAACTCACCGCAGAGACGGGTGCAGTTGCGAGGCTGAAACTGGGAACACCTCCTTCAACAGATACTATATACAGTAATTTGTAACCCGTGAAAGCTAACCGTTATCCTTTAACTTAGATGCCGTATAGAAACCTTGAAACAACTTTAAATTTATTCATAGCCGCTTTTCAGGCATAACTCTGTGATAACAGTCTGACACGGAGGATTTTAGCGACAAAAGATGAAACTTTCGCAAGCGCAACGTAGGTTTTATATGTCTTTTTCTGAAAGAAACTAATTAATATTAGTATGTAATTCTGTATGGCGAAATGAATAATTCGTCCTATGGGTCTCACCTTATAGTCTAAGACCTGTGCGTTGCAAATCACTTCGGTATTTGTACAGTCAGAATCTAAGTATACGATAAAATTAATTTTGAGACCTTAGCATTATTGGCTAAATAACATAGAAGACTGACATGAACTGTAACTTCCCACGGAAACCACATTCAGTGACGAACTGCAACAGTAAATACTTAATGTGGAGCTGAAAGTATCACGTAAAATACCGCACAGGACGAAACGATATAAAACAAATAATTGTAACCAGAAAAACGTACCTGCATTACACCAAGGAAAAAAAGAAACAAAAATATACGCACCTCGAAGTAATTATCCGAATGGGACGGAAATCGAGCCGCACAGGATTAGCCGAGCGGTCTAGGGCGCTGCAGTCATGGACTGTGCGACTGGTCCCGGCGGAGGTTCGAGTCCTCCCTCGGGCATGGGAGTGTGTGTTTCTCCTTAGGATAATTTAGGTTAAGTAGTGTGTAAGCTTACGGACTGATGACCTTAGCAGCTAAGTCCCATAAGATTTGACACTCATTTGAATTTTTGAACAGAAATCGATAGATAGGCTGGCTCAAATAACTCTGAGCACTATGGGACTTAACATCTGCGGTCATCAGTCCCCTAGAACTTGGAACTACTTAAACATAACTAACCTAAAGACATGACACACATCCATGCCCGAGGCAGGATTCGAACCTACGACCGTAGCGGTCGTGCGGTTCCAGACTATAGCGCCTAGAACCGCTCGGCCACAACGGCCGGCTCGATAGGTAGATGTGATGTTCATCTTCAGACAAAAGTGTGATTTGAAATTTCAGAAAAGTTGGTCGATTCAGCCAAGAGAAAGGGCCTCACAAATTGTCCCTTATGCAAGCATCTGTTCTACTTGATGTTGATTGACAGAGTATCCTGAGGGAAACCGCGTCAAATTCTGTCCAACTGACGCGTTAGATCGTCAAAATCTCGAGCTGACTGGAGGGCCCTGCCCATAATTCTCCAAACGTTCTCAGTTGGGGAGAGATTCGGCGACCTTGCTGAAGAAGGGCAAGTAGATGAGTCTTACTGAAATGTAAGACAGCGGTGGTTTAGCAACCTGAATGTCGCCCACCACATGGCCTGACAATCAGGAGTGATCGTCTGCAGTGGCATTTCTTTTCGACCCCTTTGGTTGTCGTCCGGTGCACCCTTACAGCTCAGCATTACGATGTTCTATGCTCCGTTTTGTTTCCATTCATGCAAGTCATCTTGGGCTTACGTTTCAGCAAGAAAATGCCCGCCCGCCCACGGTGAGGGTTCCTACTGCTTCGTCGTTGCCAAACACTGCCTTGAGCAATAAGGTTGTTGGATCTCTCCCCTGTTGAGAACATTTGGAGCATTATGGACAGGACCCTCCAATCAAATCGGGATTTTGAAGATCTAGTGAGGCAACTTAAATCACTTAATAAAAGCGAGTCTTCTGATCCAGACTGTATACCAATTAGGTTCCTTTCGGAGTATGCTGATGCATTAGCTCCATACTTAACAATCATGTAGAACCGTTCGCTCGACGAAAGATCCGTACCCAAAGACTGGAAAGTTGCACAGGTCACACCAATATTCAAGAAAGGTAGTAGGAGTAATCCACTAAATTACAGACTAATATCGTTAACGTCCATATGCAGCAGGTTTTTGGAACATATGTTGTGTTCGAACATTATGAATTACCTCGAAGAAAAAGTTCTATTGACACACAGTCAACATGGGTTTAGAAAACATCGTTCCTGTGGAACACAACTAGCTCTTTATTCACATGAAGTGTTGAGTGCTATTGATAAGGGATTTCAGATCGATCCCGTATTTATGGATTTTTGGAAGGCTTTTGACACTGTACCACACAAGCGGCTCGTAGTGAAACTACGTGCTTATGGAATATCGTCTCAGTTATGTGACTGGATTTGTGATTTCCTGTCAGAGAGGTCACAGTTCGTAGTAATTAACTGAAAGTCATCAAGTAAAACAGAAGTGAGTTCTGGCGTTCCCCAAGGTAGTGTTATAGTCCCTTTGCTGTTCCTTATCTACATAAACGATTTCTGTCAATCAGTCCGAAGCCGAATAACTGCTTGCATAAGGGCCAGATGTGGGCCATTGCGTTATTGACTTGCTCAGTTTGTGACGCTCTTCCTCTTGAATAAATCATCCAATTTTTCTGATATTGAAATCATTCGTTTGTCTGTATATGTACCTGACATCTACAAAATGTTTTTCCTGTCGGATAATTCATTCATGGTGCATTGTTTTTTTTTCTTAGACCGTATTACATCTACATCTACGTGATTACTCTGCTATTCACAATAAGTGCCTGGCAGAGGGTTCCAATGAACCACCTTCAAGCTGTCTCTCTGCCGTTCCGCTCTCGCACTTAAATTTTTCTGTGCGATCCCCGATTTCTCTTATTTTATCGTGGTGATCATTTCTCCCTCTGTAAGTGGGTGCCAACAGAATGTTTTTGCAATCGGAGGAGAAAACTGGTGATTGAAATTTCATGGGAAGATCCCGTCGCAACGGAAAACGCCCTTGTTTTAATGATTGCCACTCCAATTCACGTATCATGTCTGTGACACTATCTCCCCTATTTCGCGATAATACAAAACGAGCTGCTCTCCTTTGTACTTTTTCGATGTCATCCGTCAGTCCCACCTGATACGGATCCCACACCGCACAGCAATACTCCAGAATAGGGCGGACAAGTGTAGTGTAGACAGTCTCTTTAGTAGATCTGTTGCAACCTGCTAAGTGTTCTGCCAACGAATCGCAGTCTTTGGTTTGATGTACCCACAACATTATCTATGTGATCGTTCCAGTTTAGGTTATTTGTAATTGTAATTCCTCAGTATTTAGTTGAATATATAGCCTTCAGATTTGTGTGATTTATCGCGTAATCGAAATTTAGAGGATTTCTTTCAGTACTCATGTGTATAACTTAACACTTTTCATTATACAGGGTCGATTGCCACTTTTCGCGCCACACAGATACCTTATCTAAATAATTTTGCTATTCATTTTGGTCATCTGATGACTTTACAAGACGGTAAATAGCGGCATCATCTGCAAATAATCTAAGAGGGCAACTCAGATTGTCTCCTATGTCTTTGATATAGATCAGGTACAATAGAGGGCCTATAACACTTCCTTGGGGAACGCCGGATGTTATTTCTGTTTTACTCAATGACTTTTATCTATTATTACGAACTGTGACCTTTCTGACAGGAAATCACGAATCCAGTCGCACAACGGAGGCGATATTCCATAGGCACACAGTCTGGTTAGAAGACGCTTGTGAGGAACGGTGTCGAAAGTATTAATGTGTAGTCTTATAGTTTCTCAATAAAAATAGCATTAGCAGTACCCATTCCACTGCTATTTACAGTTTTGACTGATATTATCTAAACACATAACGTAAAAAATATAAAAAAACGACCGAGACCGGCCGTTTACCACGTCGGTGTCTCACGTTAAAGAATTAGCCCAGTGTGATATTTTAACAAATGCACTTGTGTCCCGTGTTCATCAATTCCCACACGCATTATTTAGCAGCAAATACGCACTTGCTGTGTATGTAACGTTTCTATAAAAATCTTGCAATACTTTTACACATCCACGGTTACTGGGTGTTGTGACTTTTAATTTCCTTAGCGTAACAGGGTCGTCAGATGAAATGCGTTGCCAGAAATACTCAGTTATTTTGAATGACCGGTAAGCTTTCTATAATAAATTGTCTGCATGTGAGAAAACTGAGTATATTGATTTCAAAAACTTTCTTCTCATGTAACGACTCCTTTATTTAACTAACGTATTCAACTGCTGAGAATAACGGACTGTTCATTGGCCCTGTGTGGCGCATGTGAATATTTCTGTGGAATTACACTCTAAACTTCACGAAATGAAAAATTTGAAATAAAGAAAATTAATCTAATTAAATGCCAAACGAAACTAACTGAGTACTCAATGAAAACTATATAACTAAAACTCATTACCGAAGGTCATTATGAACCTTGCGTGATATGAAGTGCAATGTTTGACTTGGAATGTCCACAAAAATAAATTACTACTGTACTCGGAAGAAAATAACTGTTTGAACTTACCAACATTGTTAACAGAAAATCAATCTACTTGCTAGCGCGATACGTGACGATCCCGACTACACGCTATTTGCACTATTTGCCCAATAATGCAAGGTGAAACATGCCCTAAAATGAAAATGACTTATCTCTTGCTCACCATGCTCTTTTGTGCCTCATATGCTCACGTTCTCAAAGCAACTATAAATCAGCAGATGCAGCAGCTAAAGGTAAATAATCTACTCTAAAATTTTCTGCGTGTGAGAAACAATCTGTTGCTGCGTGTGGCGTAAGGTGCAATGCACACAACGGAATATTTAGAACGTGACTATAGATCAAGGAGGTGGCCTTGCTTTAAAGAAAATCGTTTTTGAGAAATCAAAATCTTATTATTGACAAAAAGAATGTACAACACAAGAAGATTCTGACAACTGCAAAATTCTCTCATTACAAAAGAACTACAGTCATACCTTTAAAATTCCTCCAAAATCTTCTCCATCAATATAAAGAACAATAAAGTATTATAAAAGATTTTTTTCTCCAGAATAAAGTGTTCCAGGTAGTTTCTCCTAGATTCACAAATAACAGATCTCTTTCTCTGAAAAATTCAATTGCTCTCTGCTATTCCTCCAACAAGAATGCCCCAGCATTGCACTAACCAGCAAGTCAACCACAGGTAAAACTAAACGCAGAGTCAAGACTCTTATTTACTACTCATGCAGTGCGTTCATTCACCTTAGTTCCAGTAGAGTAAAGGTGACTTATTTACAATAGCAGAAAACATATGAGAACCTTACAAGTATCAAGTCTACATTCTGTTTGCGTGATGAATGTGTGACGTCACCTTAAGTGTGTCCATAGTAAACTTATAAACAATAACGAAAAATTCACTTTGTAAAATAATTACCCTCACCGCCGGCATAAAAGTAACATTTGTAAATGCCAAGTCTACATTAGTACTGTGATAACTACAGAAAAATCCGAATATGTTAAAGCAATAACGTCACTATAAGACTGACCGTACCAGACTTGTAAAACACGGCAAAATCTGAAGTGTATAAATGTCTCCATGGTCCACGCAAATCTCACCATATCAAGGTGCTGTGTGGTGATGCGAATGCTATTCGCTGAGCCGCTCCTATTTATCGCAGACAGCCAATGCCTCTTTACAGAAGTTGCTTGAAGTGGCTGGCAGGGGTAGGAACCACTACACTGAACCGACTCGCTTCAACTTGTGGGTGTAACGCTTGGTAACGGTGAAGCATTCCATAGACTGACGCAGAAGGTACACCAGCCTCCTCCAGATATCAGTAGCACTGCTTCTGAAAGACACTGTCCGCCAGAAGCAGCCACACGACTGAGGTTGGAATAACATGTGGGCTATCATAAGCAGCCAGTGGACACAGTATGCAGCCAGTCTTAAAAGCTTTCTAGAGTTTTTTTGTTACAAGTGTTTGTCATAGGATTGGGAACGACAGTCTTTTACCCTACTACTGTATTTTCTAAAGAGATCTAGCATAACCTTCCTAAGACTTTCTCCTGTATGCCTGTGTATGGGAACAAAACACAAAAATCTTTCGTGAACTCTTCCTTTGAAACGATACCTTCCTACACGGCTAGTTGATCTTCATTTGCTGTGTCTACTGTCGAATCTACAACCAGTCCGTAGTATTTTGCTGTTTGAATTTCGCCTTTAATTTTGCTCAATACCCTGTTTTCCACAAGGCCTACGAATTCTTCACAAATAGTCTTGGATAAATATGACTGGGGGCCATGGCCTTTAGAGCATTATTCTAAGATTTGTTGTTTCAAAAATGGGTCAAAATGAGCAGTTAGTTCAAGGGAATCTAAATAGCTACCATTATTTGGGGCTCCAAAAATTTCGCTTTGACCACGAAAAGCAAGTCCTCTTACTGTCACATGTTTAAGTACTTCTACCACGCTCCGAGGCACTTCTTGTCAACAATTTTTTTCCTTTGTTTTAATCATATGCTGCAGTTCACTGTCGATACATATCTCGTTCTTCGATTGCAGAAATCACGTCACTGAGTTTTTGCGATGATCAGCGTTGTCTTCATGAAATTTCAGTTTTTCTTCCCCCTTCTTCCTTTTAGAAAACCCAGAGGTTGAAAATGGGGTATGCATGTTGTCAAAGTCCACGCTGTCACTGAATAATTTACAATAAACACAAAATACGTTTCCTGTAGATTCGGAATGCAACAGCCATTTTCTTTCATTTTTCTCTCCATGTATCAATTTTCTAAAGAATACGTTTTTTGATGCGTACTTTTTTTATGACACGTAGACACGTTCAAATTTACTTAGTTCTTCTAAATGGTTCTTAAAATAGTCTAAACCTTTCGCTAAACACAGTTCCACGAAATAGTTTTTCACATTTTTACCTATTTCGTCGCATCTTTCCCTAATGTTGGGGACTTCAGTAATTCACTGTCAGTACTGTCAACGGTTTCGGTTTTATGAACGCCTAATTCAACATTCGCATTCATCACCGCCTCACTGCTCCACAACAATTTCAGATTCACCGGAACTTGTCACTCGTTAGAAGAAGGAGACACAAGTGCAGGAGGTTCTGGTTCAGTACAAGCTTCACTAAAGCTCCTGTTGAGTAATCTTTATTCGTAAAATACGAAGTCACTTTTAGCAGTTTCTTCAAAAATGTAGGTGCTTCTTTCTGCGCTTATCTTTTGCTGGGATCACTGGAAAACTTTCTCTCGCGATAAGATTTCATTTCAAGTCTTGAAAACCATAAATGAAACGCAAATATAAGTTACACACTAACTAATTAGAACAAGCAATGTCACAACAGCCAATCTGGAAATATACTGTACAGTACAACGCTCTAAACCATTATATTAGAATTTAAAACAGTCGTGATCGCAATCTGGTTAAAATATTTTTTTTGTTGGAGTTAGTGAGCGGTTTTGACTCTATGAAAGAGTCATCTTCAGACCCGGAAGCGGTGGATGGACACTGCTCTTGAGCAGTTACACGAGCGTCTAGAGTCGACGGAACTCATCTAGCAGTGAAGCTTCCTGGCAGATTAAAACTGTGTGCCCGACCGAGACTCGAACTCGGGACCTTTGCCTTTCGCGGGCAAGTGCTCTACCATTTGAGCTACCGAAGCACGACCCACGCCCGGTCCTCACAGCTTTACTTCTGCCAGTATCTCGTCTCCTACCTTCCAAACTTTACAGAAGCTCTCCTGCGACCCTGCAGAACTAGCACTCCTGAAAGAAAGGATACTGCGGAGACATGGCTTAGCCACAGCCTGGGGGCTGGGGCCTGGGGCCTGGGGCCCCCAGGCTGTGGCTAAGCCATGTCTCCGCGGTATCCTTTCTTTCAGGAGTGCTAGTTCTGCAGGTTCGCCGGCCGTTGTGGCCGAGCGGTTCTAGGCGCTACAGTCTGGGACCGCGCGACCGCTACGGTCGCAGGTTCGAATCCTGCCTCGGGCATGGATGTGTGTGATGTCCTTAGGTTAGTTAGGTTTAAGTAGTTCTAAGTTCTAGGGGACTGATGACCTCAGATGTTAAGTCCCATAGTGCTCAGAGCCATTTGAACCATTTCTGCAGGTTCGCAGGAGAGCTTCTGTAAAGTTTGGAAGGTAGGAGACGAGATACTGGCAGAAGTAGAGCTGTGAGGACCGAGCGTGGGTCGTGCTTCGGTAGCTCAGATGGTGGAGCACTTGCCGGCGAAATGCAAAGGTCCCGAGTTCGAGTCGCGGTCGGGCACACAGTTTTAACCTGCCAGGAAGTTTCGTATCAGCGCGCACTCCGCTGCAGAGTGAAAATCTCATTCTGGAGTCATCTAGCAGTTTCCACCCACAGCTCAGGAGTCTGAAGATGACGTTTTCACAGAGTCGAAACCGGTCACTCACTTCAATAAAAAGAATATTTTAACCAGATTGCGATCACGACTGTTTTAAATTTTAATTTTACCTACTTTTAAGATCGCTGACTATGTTTTCAAAAATTCCAAAAAGCCCTTAACAATACTGCCACAGATATTAACGGTTAAGCTCCACACCAATAAATAAGCGATAAAAGAAGCGAAGAAAAGAAGGAAGGGGTGAGGGGTGGGTGTATCTCATGACGCACAAAAGTGGTTGAAGTAACCCACATACTGTCGTGATATATACCCTCCTACGCAACTACGCAGTTTCTTAATGTTTCGCTGAATTGGGACTGGGTATTCTGTAACAGCATGAGAGTGCAGAACACTTCTGTTCAACGAGAAAATATGAATCATGATTATCGCGCACCATATTCAATCTTCTTTTTTAAAAATGATTTACACTAATTCATCAAGATGATTTTTGTGATGGTAACTGAAAGATACATAGTACTATAGAAGCGAATATGTGTAACTGTGTTTGGAGTTGAAAGCAGACTGTACATTGAATCTAAATGCTAGTCTTCAAAGTGAAGTTTGAAGTAATCGGAATTACTTTAATTTTGCGGCTCGGACCCACTACAGTAAATTGTAGGTGGAGCCTGAAGAGACTGCAGAATCAGTCATTGGCGACACCACTGACTTTCACCAACGGAAAACCGCAAATCATCCCAAAATTTCTCCAAGTCCCTCGATACATGAGCTTTGGCCACGGCAGACCAGCGGTGGCACTATCAGGCGATGGAGGGTCCTGAAGATTAGAATCGATAAACACCACAGAAATGGGTCTGGAAGCAGCAAAGGGTTAAAAAAAATGGCTCTGAGCACTATGGGACTTAACTTCTGAATTCATCAGTCCCTTAGAACTTTGAACTATTTAAACATAACTAACCTAAGGACATCACACACACCCTTGCCCGAGGCAGGATTCGAACCTGCGACTGTAGCGGTCGCGCGGCTCCAGACTGTAGCGCCTAGAACAGTTCGGCGACTCCGGCCGGCAGCAAATGTTTCAAATGGCTCTCAGCACTATGGGACTTAACTTCTGAGGTCATCAGTCCCCTAGAACCTAGAACTACTTAAACCTAA